>NC_060178.1:25389649-25474649 GCF_021184085.1 Oncorhynchus gorbuscha | reverse complement strand
ATAATGTCTGGGACTTATTTCCATTATTAAATCATGGAGGATAACACACAATAACGTCTGGGACTTATTCCCTTTGTGGTCCTCTTGAAACAAGATGGCTAGGCAAGATCCAACACGGCTGAACACAGTATGGCATTGAGATAATAAAACGTACAAACAAAGAAGAAGAACATCTATCTCATCATTGCAGTGACATCATAGGGGTTATTCATATGGGCACAGAAGACATCAAACATATTTTTACTTTATTTTAAAAGCTGCCCGAGAGGACATTGTTTTTATAGGCAGAGGCAACTCATTCCATTCTGAGGCTCCAGTATACAAGAAAGCATCTTTCCCAGCATTTCTCCTGAACCTGTATAAGCACACATCAGCAACACCTGATCTGGTGCTGTGATTGTGTGCATCCCTAACACAAGGAAAGTAATCATGGTGACCTTCTGATGTCATGCCATTGGTAGAACACTCCCTTGCTACTTCAGGATGTTGTCCTCCTTCTGGCCAGTTTCTCTCCCTCCCCAGTTCCCAGCAGGTGTGGCCTAATCGCTCCTCTGCCTCTCTCTGCCTCTGCCCCCTCCAGGCCCTCCGGCAGGCGCTGAAAGAGTTAAGTGCGATCCTCCCGATAGTTTGTATGTTTCTCATGCAGTTCTGTTTACCCTGAGAGAAAGGCTTGTATTCAGGGGGAGAGGCTCATCTGTTTGTTTCCCAGGAGTGTCCTCCTCTACAGGTACAAATGACTTGTTGTTCCTGCGTTCCCGTCTGCCTCCTTGGCGACGGATAGACGAGAAGTGCTCAGGGTGCACTGGGACTCCAGTGTGATGGGGGTCATGCCTCTGGCAGGCCGAGCAGAGCAGGGCCGGGGGGGTCACTCAGTCACAGTCACAGTCATACACACACAGTGGCACAGCCAGGACCCGTGCCACACCCGCTTTCACAGCCCCTCATTCATACCCTCCGGCCCCCCTGCCCCCTGTCCCCTTCCCCAGCCTCCGGCAGAGGGACTGTCACCAAGGTGGGAGGATGGGCGAATCCTATTATAGTATAGGCCGTCATGGAGAAAACTGTGTAAAGTAGGGTAGAGCCAGTCAGTCAGAGTGGATCCCTTTAAAGGAAGGGCGAAGTAGTTCAAAGTCTACTATGTTAAAGCGGTTTTGGGGGAAGTTTGCTATTTTGTTGTAAAATGTTCAACAGTGCTTGGTTTCTATAAACGTTTACAATAACAATAAACATTGCCATTATAATTGTTTTCCATTCCAGTGTTGAGAAGTTCCGCTGTGAATAGTAGTAAAACCGTGTGTTGCACTTGTCTGCTTCTCTTTTGAGGGCGAGCGAGGGAGGCACAAAGAGGAGTGAGTTAATCCGGGTGGGTGCATGGGTATTGTGGTGGGGAGATCTAAGGAATCTGATAGAGAGACACTTGATCACATTTATGTGAAGTTTACACCTTTTTTCTTGATCTTTGAGCTATATGGAGATCGCATTTCCAGCCAAAGAAAGGAGGGAGGGGAAAAAGCGGGTCTCTGTGAATGCTGGTCTGGATTGAAAAGCGAGCCTGGTGCTGACAGCTAAATGCGCTAATTTTCTTCTGGGAGTTGGGTTTGTCTCACAGGGGGGCAGTGGGCGATCACCAGATACCGGCCAGGCCCGGCTGCTCTATCCAGCCTCCAGCCTCTAGTCTACAGCCCAGCACAGTACAGTGATGTCAGGGAGCAAAAGGATCACTAGTTAAGTTTACTTCTGGCAGGCAGGCAGGCAAGGAAGGCAGGCAGGCAGGCAGGCAGGCAGGCAGGCAGGCAGGCAGGCAGGCAGGCAGGCAGGCAGGCAGGCAGGCAGGCAGGCAGGCAGGCAGGCAGGCAGGCAGGCAGGCAGGCAGGCAGGCAGGCAGGCAGGCAGGCAGGCAGGCAGGCAGGCAGGCAGGCAGGCAGGCAGGCAGGCAGGCAGGCAGGCAGGCAGGCAGGCAGGCAGGCAGGCAGGCAGGCAGGCAGGCAGGCAGGCAGGCAGGCAACAATAAAACATAGAGATATGTGCGGGGGGCAAGGTCAGCAGCACAGGAACACAAACACAACAAACAGATCACTGGACAATTGGAAATGTCACCCCATGCTCAATGTGTGGTGTGTGTGTGGTGTGTGTGTGGTGTGTGTGCGCGTGTTGATGCACTTGTGTACGTGAAAAGAAAGTGAGCTACAGTTTCTCTAAAGGCAAAACTTACTTAGAGGCTCACATTGAAGAGGACCGGCTCAATGAATGTCAATGGAAGCCAACATCAATTTGAAGTAATACCGTCTTCTCCATTAGGATGGATAATATACTGGGTGACACACCACAGATTTTCACTCATACTGAACGAACTGAACGAATACAATACTTGGTGATAATCCCAGAGTTTTTTTTATGTGTTAAGGTTGCTGCTCTGGGTTGTGATTACCTATAATATAAGTGCTTATCTCTAGGCTCTGCTTCATTACTCCCACTGTATTCCTTACAGTGCAGTGAAACCTGAATAAAAGGGCCCAGTTTAAATGTTATACGCTATTTTGGATGAATTAAAATGTATGAGCCTTGGCGAACAAAGCAGCATTCACCGTAGTTAACAGCAGGGACTTGTGTGGCGATGTCATGTGACAGCAGATCATTGAGAATTGATAGAATTGATAAAACAAACAGTTATATGTTTGTTCATCTTGACGACATAGCATATGTTCCTGTTTTTTTTTCTCCCAATTTCGTTTCAAAATAGTAAAACGAGCTTCTAGTTGCATCAGCCAAAAATAAACTTGCTGTCAGCTAAATTTCCAATCACCCCAGTGCTGTGCTTTATGGGTCCGTGCTATTCGGGATCCTTGGGACCATCCCTACCCCATTGAAGTAGAAATGTAAAATGGTTAAGGGTTAGGATTAGGTTAGGTTAGGGTTTAGAGTATGGACATCCCAAGGATACCATGCTTTATGCTAATAGTAGTCTGAGTGTGAGGTGTCTTCCAGTGATCCACTAGGGGGCAGTGCCACTGCATACCCTCTTTAACATGGAAGTAGTGCAACTCGGTAATTGATCTCTGAGGCTCTTATGGGTATTTCATTTGTAGAATTATGAACAAAGAGGGGCATCCTCTCTTATTACCCTCAGTAGGGCGTATGGAGATGTTATGCTATTAGCAACCTTATAGAAATATCAGGTTATCATACCTACTTTACTGTTTTCGTTTCTTGATATCACTCAGAGAGCTGGTAAAGCTTGTTCGTTAAAAAAACGTGTTTTTAAATGTAGTTGAAATAGATGGATGTAGATATCACCCCAGAACACCATTTAGACAGAGTAGAATCACTGTCACAAAAGTTCTATGGATGAATGACTTTCCTCTTTAACTTTTTGTAGAAATTCTTAGTGTAGTTATATCACATCCTGTTATTACATAGTTGAACACTGACTTACATCTAAGTCCTTTTAAAACTCAGATAAGCTATCGAAGATATCTGTAAAGACGTTTGTATCACAGCAACTTTGACCAGCGGATCTAGAGATGTGTCAACTCATTGTTGCCTTTGTCATGCAGTAGTGGAGGGCTGAACTACTACAGAACTACTACAGAACTACTACAGAACTACTACAGAACTACTACAGTACTCATGATCATAGAATAACACTTTTCAGTTTTTTTTTCTTCTCATTCACATGAAAACCACCTTGTGTCTAATTCCCTGAGACAATACAAACATTTATGATTAGAGACTCTTCAGTAAAGCTGAAAACGTGTTACTGGAAAGTAAACCCAGTAGTATAAATAACCTGGCTGTTGTTTTGGATTTAAAAAATTTAAAAAATATTGTTTGAACTTGTTGCACACCCTTCATGGTGACATCAGTCTAGTCACAGATGTTTTCTCCACTTTAAGACTGCAAGACAAAACAGAGCTGTAAACCAGGCCAGCTTGTGGTGAGGCCGTTACCCACAATTCACAGAAGCGCTGGATGGTTCCCACTAGGTTCTGGTCGGCCTGGAAACGGCAACTTATTAATCTTGTGATGGAGGGGCCAGCTGCAGAGATGGCAGTTCCCCTATTTCACACCCAACCTGGGTCTGTCTGTCTGGAGCTGCACTTTTCACTCGTTCAGCTGTTAGCTGTACTCTCTCATGTCTTTCATTTAAAATCATAGTATGTAGGGTATTAGCATCAGTTAATGAATAAACAAACAAGCAAACTCATAAAAAAAATACATTGGACAAACGTTGATGGTTGCTTCATGTCATCCTTTTCCCCCCTCTTCCCTTTTTTAACAGTGCTGATTAGGTTTACAAATTCAGAAAGACTGCTTAGTTTTCCAACTTTAATGATATTCCCCCGGCATATCGCTCTGGTTGCCTGGAGACCGGATTTGAGCGAGGCCCCTCATCCGATTCCCACACAGCAGAGACTGAAAAGCAATTTTTCTCCTTGAGCTTTTGATTCAGTCTCTCTCTGAAACCCTTCCCCTGCTGTGACAGTATGGGTGGGCAGAACACTGGCAGAATAGGCCAGGGGTAAAGGGGAGGCCTGAGAGCGACTGGTCACACATCAAGGCCTGAAAACAAAGGCCCCAGGAACGCTCCTTACAAACACAAATTCTCTCCACTGATAGAAAATGTGTCCTCTGCACTTCTGCGTAGAGTGGACATCTAGACAAGTCCCTGACGATATTCAGGACGATGCTTAACATACCACTCTGCAGCTGATATCAACAGGTAGCTAAGCTATGCATATGAGTCTGTTTATGGCGCAATTGTAATAGGCAATTCCATAAAATGTAGGGTAGCTACACACTCAAATATTTAATTGAGCTATTTTAAATGTGGTGAATCAGTCAAAAACAAACAGAAAACAAACTAAACAAAACTATTCAAAAGAATGAAACTTGTTTTGAGGCAAATAAATCCATTATGACAAAAAAGTCTTAGGGAATTTTCTCAATTTTTTTTGCAAAAGTTAAACTAGTAAAATATGAAACTGTTTGAATAGTTTCATACATTTCCCAAACAACCCAGATTTAGCCCTAAAATGTGAAAATGTCCCTCCCTGGCCACTTGGTTCCACTCCTGTGAATGGGGAATAAATCGTTGAGGATGTTCCTGCCACTCATCTGCGAGTGACTGAGTTTCATGTTGCAGTCAGAAATAAAGGCTGCATTTGTGCCTCCCTTATCGTGGCCCTCGTGTCATGTAGGCCAAGCAAGCGATAAGCTGCAGCAACTCGGCCACAACAAGGAGGGGACTGTTTCCCCTCATCTCACTGCCAAACTGAGGCCTCCTTCCTGTGGAGCTGTATCTTTCGTGCTCAGCATTTTATTGCCTTTGTGTGGAGATAGCTTACAGAAAGGACACATTGCTGTAAATTACCAGTAGCGAGATAGCTGCTCTACATAGGGGATCGGCAACAGCTATTGTGCAGGTGCTTGTTGATTTGTTTAGTAATGTGTCCATAATGTTTAGAGGCACAGTTGAAGTCGGATGTTTACATACATACACCTTAGCCAAACACATTTAAACTCAGTTTTTCACAATTCCTGACATTTAATCATAGTAAATATTCTGATTCTTAGGTCAGTTAGGATAACCACTTCATTTTAAAAATGTGAAATGTCAGAATAAGAGCAGAGAGAATGATTTATTTCAGCTTTTATTTCTTTCATCACATTCCCAGTGAGTCAGAAGTTTACATTCACTTAATTAGTGTTTGGTAGAATTGCCTTCAAATTGTTTACGTGGGTCAAACGTTTTGGGTAGCCTTCTACAAGCTTCCCACAATAAGTTGGGTGAATTTGGGCCATTCTTCCTGACAGAGCTGGTGTAACTCAGTCAGGTTTGTAGGCCTCCTTGTTCGCTCAAGCTTCTTCAGTTCTGCCCACAAATTTTCAGGGTTGAGGACTGGGCTTTGCGATGGGCACTCCAATACCTTGACTTTGTTGTCCTTAAGCCATTTTGTCACAACTTTGGAAGTATGCTTGGGGTCATAGTGCATTTGGAAGACCCATTTGCGACCAAGCTTTAACTTCCTGATGTCTTGTGATGTTGCTTCAATGATGCCATCTATGTTGTAAAGTGCACCAGTCCCTCCTGAAGCAAAGCACCCCCACAACATGATGCTGCCACCCCGTGCTTCACAGTTGGAATGGTGTTCTTTAGCTTGCAAGCCTCACCCTTTTTCCTACAAACATAACTATGGTCATAACGGACCATGTTTCATCAGACCAGAGGACATTTCTCCAAAAAGTATGATCTTCGTACCCATGTGCAGTTGCAACCAGTTGTCTGGCTTTTTTATGGCGGTTTTGGAGCAGTGGCTTCTTCCTTGCTGAGCTTCCTTTCAGGTTATGTCAATGTAGGACTCGTTTTACAGTGGATATAGATACTTTTGTACCTGTTTCTTCCAGCATCTTCACAAGGTCCTTTGCTGTTGTTCTGGGATTGATGTGCACTTTTCGCACCAAAGTATGTTCGTTTCTAGGAGACAAAACATGTCTCATTCCAGAGCGGTATGATAGCGGTGTGGTCCCGTGGTGTTTATACTTGCGTACTATTGTTTGTACGGATGAACATGGTACCTTCAGGCGTTTGGAAATTGCTCCCAAGGATGAACCAGACTTGTGGAGTTCTACAATTATGTTTCTGAGGTCTTGGCAGATTTCCTTTGATTTTCCCATGATGTCAAGCAAAGAGGAACCAAGTTTGAAGGTAGGCCTTGAAATACATCCACAGCTACACCTCCAATTGATTCAAATTATGTCAATTAGCAGAATAAGAATCATCTAAAGCCATGACATAATTTTCTGGAATTTTCCAAGCTGTTTAAAGGCACAGTCAACTTAGTGTATGTAAACTTCTGACTCACTGGAATTGTGATGCCGTGAATTATAAGTGAAATAATCTGTCTGTGAACAATTGTTGAAAAAATGACTTGTGTCACACACAAAGTAGATGTCCTAACCGACTTGCCAAAACTATAGTTTGTTAACTAGAAATTTGTGGAGTGTTTGAAAAACTATTTTTAATGAGTCCAACCTAAGTGTATGTAAACATCCGACTTCAACTGTAGATAGGTAGACACATGTAATATAGACTGAACAAAAATTGTGAAGTGTTGGTCCTATGTTTCATTAGCTGAAATAGAAGATCCCAGAAATGTCCATATGCATTGGAAAAATGTCAAAAATGTATCCCTAGCCACTTTAAACAATGCCACTTAATATAATGTTTACATACCCTACATTACTCATCTCATATGTAAATACTGTACTCTATACCATCTACTGCATCTTGCCATCTTTATGTGATACATGTATCACTAGCCACTTTAAACAATGCCACTTTTATGTTTACATACCCTACATTACTCATCTCATATGTAAATACTGTACTCTATACCATCTACTGCATCTTGCCATCTTTATGTGATACATGTATCACTAGCCACTTTAAACAATGCCACTTTTATGTTTACATACCCTACATTACTCATCTCATATGTATATTGTCATGTTTTGTCATTAATTATCATGTCTTGTCCTTGTGCTTTCCCTTCTGTTCGTTTCCCTCTGCTGGTCTTATTAGGTTCTTTCCCTCTTTTTATCCCTCTCTCTCCCCCTCCCTCTCTCACTCTCTCGCTCTCTCTTCTCTCTATCGTTCCGTTCCTGCTCCCAGCTGTTCCTATTCCCCTAATCATCATTTAGTCTTCCCACACCTGTTCCCGATCCTTTTCCCTGATTAGAGTCCCTATTTCTCTCCTTGTTTTCCGTACCTGCCCTGTCGGATCCTCATCTATAATTCACCGTGCTGTGTCTATGTTTTGCCCTGTCGTGTCGTGTTTCCCTCAGATGCTGCGTGGTGAGCAGGTGTCTGAGTCTGCTAGGTTCAAGTGCCTTCCCGAGGCAACCTGCAGTTCTCGATCAAGTCTCCAGTCTGTTCTCGTCTTTACGAGTAGTATTATGCTTTTTGTTTTGTAAAGTTTCTTACTGGATTAAAAACTCTGTTTTTGCCACGTCGCTTTTGGGTCCTCATTCACCTGCATAACAGAAGGATCCGACCAAGGAATGGACCCAGCGACTACAGAGGCTCGTAACACTGCCGTCGAGATCCAAGGAGCCATGCTCGGCAGACACGAGCAGGAATTGTCTGCTGCTCGCCATGCCGTGGAGAACCTGGCCGCTCAGGTTTCCGACCTCTCTGGACAGTTCCAGAGTCTTCGTCTCGTGCCACCTGTTACTTCCTGGCCTGCCGAGCCTCCAGAACCTAGGGTTAATAACCCACCTTGCTACTCCGGGCAGCCCACTGAGTGCCGCTCCTTTCTCACCCAGTGTGAGATTGTGTTCTCTCTCCAACCCAACACATACTCTAGAGAGAGAGCTCGGGTTGCTTACGTCATTTCACTCCTTACTGGCCGGGCCCGAGAGTGGGGCACAGCTATCTGGGAGGCAAGGGCTGATTGTTCTAACAATTACCAGAACTTTAAAGAGGAGAGGATTCGGGTTTTTGACCGTTCAGTTTTTGGTGGGGAGGCTTCTAGGGCCCTGGCTTCCCTATGCCAAGGTGATCGATCCATAACGGATTACTCTATAGAGTTTCGTACTCTTGCTGCCTCTAGTGACTGGAACGAGCCGGCGCTGCTCGCTCGTTTTCTGGAGGGACTCCACACAGTGGTCAAAGATGAGATTCTCTCTCGGGAGGTTCCCTCCATTGCTCTCGCCATCCGCATAGAACGACGGGTAGATCTTCGTCACCAGGCTCGTGGAAGAGAGCTCGCATCAACGGTGTTTCCCTGCTCCGCATCGCAACCATCTCCCTCCTCTGGCTCTGAGACTGAGCCCATGCAGCTGGGAGGGATTCGCATCTCGACTAAGGAGAGGGAACGGAGGATCACCAACCGCCTGTGCCTCTATTGCGGATTTGATGGACATTTTGTTAATTCATGTCCAGTAAGAGGCCAGAGCCCATCAGTAAGCGGAGGGCTACTGGTGAGCGCTACTACTCAGGTCTCTTCATCTAGATCCTGTACTACTATGTCGGTCCATCTACGCTGGACCGGTTCGGGTGCTACATGCAGTGCCTTGATTGACTCTGGGGCTGAGGGTTGTTTCATGGACGAAGCATGGGTTCGGAAACATAACATTCCTTTCAGACAGTTAGACAAGCCTACGCCCATGTTTGCCTTAGATGGTAGTCATCTTCCCAGTATCAGATTTGAGACACTACCTTTAACTCTCACAGTATCTGGTAACCACAGTGAGACTATTTCTTTTTTGATTTTTCGTTCACCTTTCACACCTGTTGTTTTGGGTCATCCCTGGCTAGTATGTCATAATCCTTCTATTAATTGGTCTTGTAATTCTATCCTATCCTGGAACGTATCTTGTCATGTGAAGTGCTTAATGTCTGCCATCCCTCCCATTTCTTCTGTCCCCACTTCTCAGGAGGAACCTGGCGATTTGACAGGAGTGCCGGAGGAATATCATGATCTGCGCACGGTCTTCAGTCGGTCCCGAGCCAACTCCCTTCCTCCTCACCGGTCGTATGATTGTAGTATTGATCTCCTTCCGGGGACCACTCCTCCTCGGGGTAGACTATACTCTCTGTCGGCTCCCGAACGTAAGGCTCTCGAGGATTATTTATCTGTGTCTCTTGACGCCGGTACCATAGTGCCTTCTTCCTCTCCGGCCGGGGCGGGGTTCTTTTTGTTAAGAAGAAGGACGGTACTCTGCGCCCCTGCGTGGATTATCGAGGGCTGAATGACATAACGGTTAAGAATCGTTATCCGCTTCCCCTTATGTCATCAGCCTTCGAGATTCTGCAGGGAGCCAGGTGCTTTACTAAGTTGGACCTTCGTAACGCTTACCATCTCGTGCGCATCAGAGAGGGGGACGAGTGGGGGTTTAACACTCCGTTAGGGCATTTTGAGTACCGGGTTCTGCCGTTTGGTCTCGCCAATGCGCCAGCTGTTTTTCAGGCATTAGTTAATGATGTTCTGAGAGACATGCTGAACATCTTTGTTTTTGTCTATCTTGACGATATCCTGATTTTTTCACCGTCACTCGAGATTCATGTTCAGCACGTTGACGTGTTCTACAGCGCCTTTAGAGAATTGTCTCTCGTAAAGGCTGAGAAGTGCTCTTTTCATGTCTCCTCCGTTACTTTTCTCGGTTCCGTTATTTCCGCTGAAGGCATTCAGATGGATTCCGCTAAGGTCCAAGCTGTCAGTGATTGGCCCGTTCCAAGGTCACGTGTCGAGTTGCAGCGCTTTTTAGGTTTCGCTAATTTCTATCGGCGTTTCATTCGTAATTTCGGTCAAGTTGCTGCCCCTCTCACAGCTCTTACTTCTGTCAAGACGTGTTTTAAGTGGTCCGGTTCCGCCCAGGGAGCTTTTGATCTTCTAAAAGAACGTTTTACGTCCGCTCCTATCCTCGTTACTCCTGACGTCACTAGACAATTCATTGTCGAGGTTGACGCTTCAGAGGTAGGCGTGGGAGCCATTCTATCCCAGCGCTTCCAGTCTGACGATAAGGTTCATCCTTGCGCTTATTTTTCTCATCGCCTGTCGCCATCTGAGCGCAACTATGATGTGGGTAACCGTGAACTGCTCGCCATCCGCTTAGCCCTAGGCGAATGGCGACAGTGGTTGGAGGGGGCGACCGTTCCTTTTGTCGTTTGGACAGACCATAAGAACCTTGAGTACATCCGTTCTGCCAAACGACTTAATGCCCGTCAAGCTCGTTGGGCGTTGTTTTTCGCTCGTTTCGAGTTTGTGATTTCTTACCGTCCGGGTAGCAAGAACACTAAGCCTGATGCCTTATCCCGTCTGTTTAGTTCTTCTGTGGCTTCTACTGATCCCGAGGGGATTCTTCCTTATGGGCGTGTTGTCGGGTTGACAGTCTGGGGAATTGAAAGACAGGTTAAGCAAGCACTCACGCACACTGCGTCGCCGCGCGCTTGTCCTAGTAACCTCCTTTTCGTTCCTGTTTCCACTCGTCTGGCTGTTCTTCAGTGGGCTCACTCTGCCAGGTTAGCTGGTCATCCCGGTGTTCGAGGCACTCTTGCGTCTATTCGCCAGCGCTTTTGGTGGCCGACTCAGGAGCGTGACACGCGCCGTTTCGTGGCTGCTTGTTCGGACTGCGCGCAGACTAAGTCGGGTAACTCTCCTCCTGCCGGTCGTCTCAGACCGCTCCCCATTCCTTCTCGACCATGGTCTCACATCGCCCTAGACTTCATTACCGGTCTGCCTTTGTCTGCGGGGAAGACTGTGATTCTTACGGTTGTCGATAGGTTCTCTAAGGCGGCACATTTCATTCCCCTCGCTAAACTTCCTTCCGCTAAGGAGACGGCACAAATCATTATCGAGAATGTGTTCAGAATTCATGGCCTCCCGTTAGACGCCGTTTCAGACAGAGGCCCGCAATTCACGTCACAGTTTTGGAGGGAGTTCTGTCGTTTGATTGGTGCGTCCGTCAGTCTCTCTTCCGGGTTTCATCCCCAGTCTAACGGTCAAGCAGAGAGGGCCAATCAGACGATTGGTCGCATACTACGCAGCCTTTCTTTCAGAAACCCTGCGTCTTGGGCAGAACAGCTCCCCTGGGCAGAATACGCTCACAACTCGCTTCCTTCGTCTGCTACCGGGTTATCTCCGTTTCAGAGTAGTCTGGGTTACCAGCCTCCTCTGTTCTCATCCCAGCTTGCCGAGTCCAGCGTTCCCTCCGCTCAAGCGTTTGTCCAACGTTGTGAGCGCACCTGGAGGAGGGTGAGGTCTGCACTTTGCCGCTACAGGGCACAGACTGTGAGAGCCGCCAATAAACGCAGGATTAAGAGTCCAAGGTATTGTTGCGGCCAGAGAGTGTGGCTTTCCACTCGCAACCTTCCTCTTACGACAGCTTCTCGTAAGTTGACTCCGCGGTTCATTGGTCCGTTCCGTGTCTCCCAGGTCGTCAATCCTGTCGCTGTGCGACTGCTTCTTCCGCGACATCTTCGTCGCGTCCATCCTGTCTTCCATGTCTCCTGTGTCAAGCCCTTTCTTCGCACCCCGTTCGTCTTCCCTCCCCCCTCCCGTCCTTGTCGAGAGCGCACCTATTTACAAGGTACATAAGATCATGGACATGCGTTCTCGGGGACGGGGTCACCAATACTTAGTGGATTGGGAGGGTTACGGTCCTGAGGAGAGGAGTTGGGTTCCGTCTCGGGACGTGCTGGACCGTTCACTCATTGATGATTTCCTCCGTTGCCGCCAGGATTCCTCCTCGAGTGCGCCAGGAGGCGCTCGGTGAGTGGGGGGTACTGTCATGTTTTGTCATTAATTATCATGTCTTGTCCTTGTGCTTTCCCTTCTGTTCGTTTCCCTCTGCTGGTCTTATTAGGTTCTTTCCCTCTTTTTATCCCTCTCTCTCCCCCTCCCTCTCTCACTCTCTCGCTCTCTCTTCTCTCTATCGTTCCGTTCCTGCTCCCAGCTGTTCCTATTCCCCTAATCATCATTTAGTCTTCCCACACCTGTTCCCGATCCTTTTCCCTGATTAGAGTCCCTATTTCTCTCCTTGTTTTCCGTACCTGCCCTGTCGGATCCTCATCTATAATTCACCGTGCTGTGTCTATGTTTTGCCCTGTCGTGTCGTGTTTCCCTCAGATGCTGCGTGGTGAGCAGGTGTCTGAGTCTGCTAGGTTCAAGTGCCTTCCCGAGGCAACCTGCAGTTCTCGATCAAGTCTCCAGTCTGTTCTCGTCTTTACGAGTAGTATTATGCTTTTTGTTTTGTAAAGTTTCTTACTGGATTAAAAACTCTGTTTTCGCCACGTCGCTTTTGGGTCCTCATTCACCTGCATAACATATATACTGTACTCGATACCATCTACTGCATCTTGTCTATGCCGTTCTGTACCATCACTCATTCATTTATCTTTATGTACATATTCTTCATCCCTTTACACTTGTGTGTATAAGGTAGATGTTGTGAAATTGTTAGGTTAGATTACTCGTTGGTTATTTCGCTACACTCGCATTAACATCTGTTCACCATGTGTATGTGACAAATAAAATTGGATTTGATTTGCACAAAAAGCTTATTTCTCTCAAAAAGCTCATTTAACCTGCCATCCACCTAACAGGTGTGGTGTGTCAAGAAGCTTATTAAACAGCATTAAAAGGCCACTCTAATATGTGCAGTTTTGTCACACAATACAATGCCACAGATGTCTCAAGTTTTGAGGAAGCGTGCAATTGGCATGCTGACTGCAACAATGTCCACCAGAGCTATTGCCAGAGAATTTAATGTTCATTTCTCTGCCATAACCCGTCTCCAACATATTTTGAGAGAATTTGACAGTCTGTCTAACCAGACTCACAACAAGGTGTATGGCGTCGTGTATGGGAGAGCGGTGTGCTGATGTCAACCTCGTGACCAGACTGCCCCATGGTGGCGGAGGGGTTATGGTATGAGCAGGCATAAGCTACTGAAAACGAATACTATTGCATTTTGTCAATGGCAATTTGAATGCACGGATATAACATGACGAGATCCTGAGGCCCATTGTTGTGCCATTCATCCGCCGCCATCCCCTCATGTTTCAGCATAATAATGCATGGCCCCATGTTATATGGATCTGTACACAATTACTGGGAGATGAAAATGTCCAAGCTCTTCCATGGCCTGCATACTCACCAGACCTGTCACCCATTAAGAATGTTTGGGATGCTCTGGATCGATGTGTGTTCCAGTTCACGCCAATATCCAGCAACTTTGTACAGCCATTGAAGAAGAGTTGGACAACATTCCACAGGCCACAATCAGCAGTCTGATCAACTCTATGCGAAGGAGATGTGTGGTGCGCATTAGACAAATGGTGGTCACACCAGATACTGACTGGTTGTTTTTCACCTTGTCAGCTTGGGTATTCGAACCAGCAACCTTTTGGTTACTAGGCCAACACTCTAACCGCTATGTTAACTGGTGCTTAAAAGTAAAGCACAAAGTACATTTTGCTTATGTAAAGGATCCAAGTGTTGGTCTAATCCCTATTTGCTGTCATCATGAAGCCGCTTTCAAACTATTCTGGTACCCAAATGGGAAGCCAGGTTAGAGTTAAGATACAGTAAATGTGCATGGTATCATTGCATGGAAAGTAAGCGCAATAACATACTACACATCTAGATTTAGCACAGATTATTAAATTAGCTCTTACTTTGCTACAGTATTTGCAAGCTAATAGCACTAAAGGCTATGTAATTATGTATTTTTCAGGAAGAAAGAAATATGTCTGCCTCTCTCGCCCCTCCCCCCATTGCCTGAATGAAATCACAAAGAACATAATGGAGTTTAAATGAAAAGTAGGATTCCTCGTAGCAGTAAGATGGGGTAGGATAGTTAGGTGCCTTAAAGCCCTGCTTAGAGTTATATATGTGTATTGTCCACATTGAATAATATGGCAATGTGAGTTTGCTTTATGCAAGAAGCTTGTGTGGATTTCCAAACTTTGAGTACACCCCACTAGCCCCACTAGCGACCCTGTTAAAGCTCCACCTCGGGATGCCTACATGCTGATGTAAGACTCCTAAATGAGCTTGCTGAGGAGGGCCTAGATTATCCCGGTTGCCAAGCACTAGCCACTCCAACTGCTTTCCAGTCCACTGCTTTGAGCCTCTAACACTCTGAAAAGAATCATTTAAAATTAATTAAACCTTTTCGGATTCACCTCCAAATCTCTCTTCTCGTGAGGCAAATTTCACTCTGCTGCTTGCTCCTCTGTAAGGTGCTAAAGTTTTTTACACAAGCCACAGACAATGATTTTCCTCAGCTTACAATACTAAACATCTGTAGACAGTGATCTTGTATGTTTGAAAATGTTAGACGTAAAACACTGCTCTCAGAAATGTTGCGATAGACTTTCTGATATGATAACCATTACTATTCTTCAGGGTTGGGGTCAAGTCCATTTCAATTCCAGTCAATTCAGGAAGTGCACTGAAATTCCAATTCTCTTTCATGCTTTTTCAATGAGGAACATTTGGAATTGGAATTTGGTTTACTTTCTGAATTGATTAGAATTTAAATGGAATTGACCCCAACCCTGCTATTCATTGTCAATTGTTTTGGTTTTCATTACAAAGAAAGACTTGCTGACACTAACACAAATACAGTACTACACACAAAACACTTGCTAAAGAAACACTTTCTCAACATTTAAGAGAATATTTGTTTGTTATTATGTTGATTTTATTCAGGACATTATTCACACAGTTAGATTATTTTGAAGGCACCCAGGGATTTCGAAGGAGTGGTGAACTTTAAGAGACTACTCTAAGTAGCTTGGCTATTTCCCCCATGACCCTCTAATGGTACTGTTCTGTAGCCTTGCCTAGATATATGAACAATCTGTAATTGCCGTAAATATTGTAATATCTTTTGAATTCACCATGCTAGATTATGGCACAGAACTGGGAGAAATTTTCTCCATAGCCTTGTAAGGATTACAAATGAAATAATATGCACATTTTGTGAACGCCAAAGTCGGTTTGTCACGTAAAGCACTTTCTATTTTGGTGGGTTATTTTGAACTGTTCCAGGTGGAATTTTGTCTAGAGGGGTTTACTCCACTTATCAATATGACATAGGAAATTCTGTATATCCAGCTCTATAAATATAGGTAATGTATACCATGAACAGTCCTATCAAATCTCTGTTGTTTCAGGAAAATAGTGTCAGTATGAATACTCAATAAGAGGTGTATGCCTCTAAAAGTAGATAGACTTTTGTGATAGACACACCAGTTTATTGGTTTTGTATGTAACACAGGACAATAACTTGCTTAGATATCTTTCTTTTTCTCTTTTTCTTTCGCATCAAGCAGCCATAAAGTTGATCAAGCTATAATACAATGAATCCTTCCTCTCTGTTCTAAGAACATACTTGAAAGCCCCCTGAATCAGCCTGTTGCCTCTTGGGAGTTTGCAGATCCTATCTTTTCAACACAGAACACAGCCGCCGACACAGCCACAATGCCAGTTCAGAATGCACACTCTGTCACGGCTTCCCCTCTCAAGGCATTGAACATATTGCTGCTCCCAGTTGTGCCCTTTATCTCAGGGCCGGAGTGAAAAATAGGGAGACACACTTGTGGGTTTTTCAACACATGCTTTTGAAAGGACAGGCAGTCCTTTCCTGACTCTTTATAGTATCACCAATACCAACATATAAGTCGGTGTCACAAAAACCCTTTAATTCAGAATGAATGGTTTTGAAAAGGCATTATGAATGCAATCCAAGTAATCACAAACAGAAAAACAACGTTGGAATGTGTAAGGTATTATGTATAACGAACGAGCAGTTGAATATACAGTCGTCGATTTATATAGCTTGGCCATGTAATGGTCTTATAATCTATTAATCTATCCTATCTTGTAAAACCAATTCTGGGAGACAATTGGCCATTTATTAGCATGCCCCCTCGTTGCCTACTCTGCACTTTTAGAAAGTTAACAAAGTCAAGAGAATTCCTTTTACTGTAAATTACAGCTTTCAGTCCCGGCCTGGACGTAGATGAGTGCTGTTGTGACAGCCAAGCGTGCAGGTTGTCTCTAAGCACGATTTTCTTTGGTTTAACGACAAAGATATCATGTGGTGCATTTTTAAAGATGACGTTGACATGTGGTACTTATTTAGTCACTTCAGTAACAAGTAAAATTGCACTATATGACATTGTGTTATTTCATATGATGTACACGTAGGTTGCCACTGATTATTAATGAATTTTGAAAGATTTATGCCAGCTTTGGAGAGTCAAATGCAACAAAGGGGACAAAGAGCCATTGTGTATTTACAAATTAGACTGTAGCTCTATTGTGTCAGAATGAGTCAGTCATGAAGACAGAAAGTTGTATAAAAGACCAATTTTATTCTAATTTCATTCCAATCTGCATCTGGAACAATTAAAATAGGCATTTGATGTGTTTATCTTGACGTGTAATTGGGCATTGTTCGGCGCTAAAAAGTTTCCATCAGGAAGAGGAGATGGAGAGGTGGAGGAAGGAACGTTGGCGGTTAAAGCTGTTCTTTGTGGGAGGGGAAAATATGTGGTTCTTTTTGCATTTTGACTTCTGTTTTTGTCTTAATCAAATGACAAAATATCATTACAGCCATTCTGTCAGGCTTTCATTGAAAAGGTTGTCTGGACTACAGTAGTTGAAGTTCAAGGTGGTCTTGTGCCAATGACTGTCTTCTGTCATTTGGTTGTCCCCCCTTATTTAGTCAATATATTCATATTGATGATTGACTATAATCGGGATTTCTAAAGGAAAGCAATAGGAGTGTGGAGGCGGTTTCGCATCGAGTGATGGTTCACCACACGAGGGCCTTGCTCTGGACAACAGCAGTGGTGCCCCAGACTTCTCAAGCATTCCATCTCTAATTCAGAGATAGCTGTATAGCCTTGTACACTCAATACGACCTTTCCATGTTTTAAACACTCCTGACAGTTATTATAAGCCTTTAGAGCTGGTTATTAATGGTCATGAATGAGCAATGGGTGAAGGAAAGTTTATCTGATGGAAACTTACAAGGATTAGACACAAGTAACTGTTGCCAACAAATACAGCGCCCTAACACCTCAAGCTAACTACACTAATCAGCCAGGGAAATTATATTATATGACAACCAAATGACTTGCCTAGTTAATTAAATAAAGGTAACATATGGATCATGTCACAGAACATAAACAAGAAAAATTGCCAGTTGTTGGTGTAGGCGTACTGAGTCAAAGGTTTGCCAACCTTGACTGTTGATATATTGGTATCGTGACAAGGCCGTTGCATTAGCACATAACCCGCAGCCCACACACTACTCTCAGGGCACTGGCCTGGCTTGCCTGCTAAACGTAATTAATTAGCAGTTATGGCTGGAGGTGTGCGTCTTGTTGGAGCATGCTGGCGCTGTTGTAAATGGCTATACACACCGCGTGAGATCAAAAGGAGAGATGGGATCCTTTGACCTCGCACAGATGTGCTTGTGTGTATGTTTTAAGCACACAGCACCCTGCCCAGTCCACTCAGTGAAACTCCAATGGAAGCATCTTGAGTGAAGGCAGCTTTGTGTGTTTTCCTCAGAGACCAAGACAGGAACCTGGTGCTGGGTGGTTGGGGGGGGGGTTGGTTTTGCTGTCTCTCAAACACACTGATAATTAACTCTGAAAACCGGCTTGCCATGTGTGATCTTCCCTGAGTGTATGCAAGTATAACTTCCAACAATATGAGAAAAAAAGTTACATTTTCATTTTCAATTAAGCTGTCAACGTGAGATCGTAGCCATTTTACCTTTATCTGAGAAAAGTATTGTTGAGCGTAGGCAATATATTATCTTCAGTATTGGATCAGTCCTAATTGGTCATTTCTCTGAAGCCTTCCTATGTTCTCTGTGTATTTACTTCCCAAAATGTCATAGCACAGTACGGTACCACAGTAGACTGTTCTCCAAATGAGACTCCACCGGTCTTTGGCATGTAGCTACTATGATTGCTTAGAATCCTTGGACAATATTCATTGTTTTTTTATGGACGCTGTAAAGTTGCCACTTCTTCCAAGGGTTATCCCTTGTAATTAAACAGATTAAGGTTTTGGTGGGATTTTAGTTCATTGGGAAATAAATAGATGATTGTAAATGCCTGAAGTTCAGAATAATTCTAATTAATATTCTATGGAGGGAGTAAAAAGCTCACTCCACAGGTATGTACTTCATTGGCTAAATCTGGACCAGGGAAAATAGAAAGATAAGAAAGTAAGTCATTAATTGAAGACATCCATTGAAGTCCACAATGTATCAGGAGGTGCATGGGAAGAAAGCCTTATATAATGACAAAGTCTTGATTAGAATTTATCAACAATATATTAAAGGGGACCAATGGGGTATTAGCACCTCTCCTTGAAAGTGGTCTCTATGGCAAACCCTTTGTAGCATTCCCTCAGAAAGTGGGATTTCAAAGCAAGGGCATTAATTTGCTCAGTAGGACCTGCTAATCCTGCTTTATCTGCATGGACACCATCTAAAACACTTTGATCAGAGGTAGCTAGCCGCCTTCCTTCTGCAGCTCAGCCTTTACCCACTACCACATCCACATGCTGTAGCTAGCACACACTCTGTTTGTTCCTTTTTCATTTCACCCAAGGCTTGAAACTGAGAAGATCCCTTGTAATAAAGCTGATTAAGACATGATGATGGGGTCCTTGAAATGAAATGCATCTCCCTTTTATAGCACTACTCTCCCTTGTGATGCTTTTGTGTCCGTCCCTCCTCCCCATCCCACCCGCCTGTCTTCCCACCTTATGGTGCTTGTATTGTGGTTTGATTTTATTAGAGTCCATTAATGTGGTGGCTGGTGACTAGGAGACAGCTGGAGGCAGATTACTACAGATCACGGCATGCCGTGTTAACATAGCTGACTCACCTCTGAATCACTGGCTTCCCTGCAGGTGGATACATATGAGAGCTAGAATCTATCCACATACCACACTCACCGTAGCCCTTGCCTTGTCACTATTCAATCACACAGCACCACTGAATGCCTGCCAAGAATGAAACCAACTCTCAATTTCACTTTGCCCATAATGGTTAGCAATTTAAGACCACATGAATTATTAGGCCTATAGTCAGGTATTTTCTTCTCATCCTGGATTCCACATCAAAGTCAGAGGAAATCTCTCATCATCTTTTCAGTTGTGATCAAGAAAGAAGTGTAAACTGAACTTCTGTAAAGGGAACAAAACGCTTGAGCTGAAAATACTGTTTTGTAGCAGTACAGCCACATAGTTATTGTGGTAATAGAAATTATTCAGGTCAATTTGAAGTAAAGGCAACATTTGCCGAGCTGGTTAATGAATGACATGTCACTCCAGATAAGGAAAGTCCTTCTAGATGCAAGGCCTGGTTGGTACGTAGAGTTACTTACCCTCTATATATAATACTGTTCTATTTCTAAAGAAATGCCTAGAATGACTTTCTGTCTCTCTATCAAATGGAAGCAGAGCAGAGGGAATGAGGGGGATTTCTCAATGACATTAACAGTGAATCAGTCTTTTGAGGAGGGTTCCTATCGCCTCAGGCTAGTGGACTTCTGGGATTTCATCCCCATTAATTGCCTCGTTCAGAGATCAGTGCCTCTTGCCTTGGAGCAATGAAAGACCGCACAATCAAAGGCGGCTTTGTCATAGCAAACAGAACATGTATGTTTACTGTTGAATATTCCCCAAACGTTTCTGAAGGCTTTAACGCTGTGGCTCAAGCCAGATACCTCAGCCAACACATGCGTCTGCTTCTGTCAACTTGAACCGTCTCCTGAAGCAAACTGCCATTTCATCTGAGAGGTGGAGGAGGAGAGCTGAACGGCACCCGTCTTTATGCGCTGCCATGTTTTTCTCTTTCTCTCTGTGGCTCCTATTAACTGCTGTTTTGACACAGATCACCGCACTCCCAGCGCTGAATTTTGGTGTCTTTTCTTGACAGTGATGTCACATTTTGCTTATCAAATTGTTGGGCGAGGGTCTCATTCCCTGCTGTTTGGGGTGTCTAACTTGAGCTCCTTTCAGTTGCTCTCTCTTCACCCTGTTTTCAATCTACCCAAAACGTGTTAAGAGCAGAGAAGAAACACAATTTAAAACAGAAAATTGCAATTTATATGAATACGAATAGATTTCGTTTTTACCAGACCTGTGCCTGCATGCAGGATTTATTTACATAGTTCTGTATCAGTCAAACTCTCGGCCTGTCATGAAAGAGGAGTCTTTGCAAGTTGTCTTTAAGTTTAAACGGTTGTTTTGACACCCTGCTTGTAATCTTTAGCTCAAATGTCTGTTCGTCGTTAGTGTTGATAAAACTACTAGTGTGACATGACAGCTCAAATCAAGTCATTTGTCACATGCTTCATAGACAACAGGTGTAGACAAACAGTGAAATGACAACTTACGGGCCCTTCCCAACAATGCAGAGAAAATAGAGAAATAATGGAAAAGTAGAACAGTTAATAACAAAAGTCATAATAGACACACAATGAGTAACAATAACTTGGTTATACTGTACATAAGGGGTCCAGCACTGAGCCGATGTGCAGGGGTATGAGGTTATTGGGGTAGATGTGTACATATAACTAGGATTAAAGTGACAGATAGTAAAACAGTAGCAGCATATGGGACGAGTCAAAAAACAAAAAAGGGCCAATGCAAATAGTCCGGGTAGCTATTTGCATAAATATGTAACTAACTGTTTAGCAGTCTGATGGCTTGGGGGTAGAAGCTGTTCAGGGTCCTGTTGGTTCCACACTTGGTGCATCGGTACCACTTGTTGTGCGGTAGCAGAGAGAACAGTCTATGACTTGGGTGGCTGGAGTCTTTTACCATATTTAGGGCCTTCCTTTTGACACAGCCTATTTATAAGGTCCTGAATTGCAGAAGCTTGGACCCAGTGATGTCCCAGGCCGTACGCACTACCCTCTGTAGCGCCTTACGGTCAGATGCCGAGCTGTGATGCAAGCGGTCAGGATGCTCTCGATGGTGCCGCTGTAGAACTTTTTGAGGATCTGGGGACCCATGCCAAATCTTTTCAGTCTCCTGACGGGGAAAAGGTTTTGTCGTGCCATCTTCATGTCTGTCTTGGTGTGTTTGGATGGATGTAATGGATACTCACAGACTCAGAGCGCCATGAGCAGAACACATGCAGAGCGAGCTGTGTGCAGGGAGCGAGTGACAGACAGAGAGGAGCAGCTAATGCATTTACTAATGGAGGAAGTTATTTCTGGTTTCGGGCAGGTCGGGCCATGAATTTGGCAGAAGCAATCAGGCCTGGGTTGGGTAGTGCCTGAACGTCACAGGATTGGGTAGTGCCTGAACGTCACAGGATTAGGTAGGGCTTGGGCCTGAACGTCACAGGATTGGGTAGGGCCTGAACGTCACAGGATTGGCTTGGGCCTGAACGTCACAGGATTAGGTAGGGCTTGGGCTTAAAATGCATGCCCCTGCAGGGCTCTACACCTTAATAGAAGAAGAACTACACTACTGTATGTGTCAAGAAAAGTTGCATTTAAGTACAAAAAAGGAATTGGCTGTCTTATACAGTAGCTATGAAAAGTAACGTTTTACAAAGGTATTTTGCAAAAACAAGCGGAGAAGAGACACAGGCAAACAATACGCCGCCATCGTCATTACACCAGAAATGCCCAACCCTAACTTCATCCAGTTTTTACTAGGGGCCTGTTTCTTTTCTTATCAGTGACAGATATAGTACACATCAATCATTACGGCTCATAACGACTGGAACGGCCCTGCATTAAAGACCAAAATTGCAAAATAGTTGGGAAGAGATCTTCGATGTCCCGATTCCATGGCACATGGAATATGAATTGACATGCAAATGACGCCGGATTCAACATTTACATTTTTCTATTTAAATGTTTATACAAAATTCTTGCAACCAATAGAATGTTTTACTGTATATATATAGGGGATACAACCTTCCCAACTCTGCAGATTTTGCTGCGAGGAGGCAGATCATTTATTTTGGTATTGTCCATATGTAGCTCATTTTTGGTCACATGTCTAGGAATAGCTGAAGAATTGCAACATTTACCTGGAGCTAACGCTTCAGACAGCAATACTGGGTGATTTGAAAACTCATAGTCAATCGATCAACAATATAATAATACTTTTAGCAAAAATATTTATCTTTAATTTACAATCTGTGTAAACTATGAGAATAGAAAGGTTCAGAATTTATGTGAAGCATCACAGCTCAGTTGAAAAACATATCATATATAATAGAAATCCAATATGGATGGTGTTAAGAAATAGATGGGAGGGGTTGAATGGAGCTGAAGGGTGGGACTAATAACAACAAGATAACAAATATAAAATATACTGAGTCTATTAAATGTATATAGGTTCAGAACCTTTGTGAAATAGCACAGTTAAAAATATATGCCAAATAGAAATCTAACTGGATGGACATCAGAAACAGAGGCAGGCCAGGGATAAAAAATGTCGGTAAAATGTATATAGTATGTATAGTCTGGAGGTAGAAGCCTAAGTGTTGTTGTTTATTAGTTTACTCCAATTAGGGGAGGGGTGGTAGGGTTTGTGGGAAATAATAAAAGGAAAATGTATTTTTAAAAGATATGTATATAAACTCAGCAAAAAAATAAACGTCCTCTCACTGTAAACTGTGTTTATTTTCAGCAAACTTAACATGTGTAAATATTTGTATGAACAAAGCAAGATTCAACAACTGAGACATAAACTGAGCAAGTTCCACAGACATGTGACTAACAGAAATGGAATAATGTGTCCCTGAACAAAGGGGGGCTCAAAATCAAAAGTAACCATCAGTATCTGGTGTGGCCACTAGCTGCTTTAAGTACTGCAGTGCATCTCCTCCTCATGGACTGCACCCGATTTGCCAGTTCTTGCTGTGAGATGTTACCCCACTCTTCCACCAAGGCACCTACAAGTTCCCGTACATTTCTAGAGGGTATAGCCCTCACCCTCACCCTCCCATCCAACTGGTCCCAGACGTGCTCAATGGGATGGAGATCCGGGTTCTTCGCTGGCCATGGCAGAACACTGACTTTCCTGTCTTGCAGGAAATCACGCACAGAACGAGCAGTATAGCTGGTGGTATTGTCATGCTGGAGGATCATGTCAGGATGAGCCTGCAGGAAGGGAACCACATGAGGGAGGAGGATGTCGTCCCTCTAATGCACAGCGTTGAGATTGCCTGCAATGACAACAAGCTCAGTCCGATGAGGCTGTGATACACCACCCCAGACCATAACGGACCCTCCACCTCCAAATCGATCCCGCTCCAGGCCTTGGTGTAACGCTCATTCCTTCGACAATAAACACAAATCCTACCATCACCCCAGGTGAGACAAAACCGCGACTCGTCACTGAAGAGCACTTCTTGCCAGTTCTTTCTGGTCCAGCGACAGTGGGTTTGTGCCCAGAACCGTGGCTACATCTGCCGTCCTCATGCCTCCTTTCAGTATGCCTTAGGCACATTCAAGTAGATGAGCAGGGACCCTGGGCATCTTTCTTTTGGTGTTTTTCAGAGTCAGTAGAAAGGCCTCTTTAGTGTCCTAAGTGTTCATAAATGTGACCTTAATTGCCTACTGTCAAATCAAAGATGATTTGTCACATGCGTCGAATACAACAGACCTTACTTACAGGCTATAATCAATAGCACGAAAAAAGTTGTGTGTGTGTGTGTAGGTAAGTAAGTAAAGAAATAAAACAACAGTGAAAAGACATTTGAAAATAACAGTAGCAAGGCTATTTTCAGACACCAGTTAGTCAGGTTTATTGAGGTAGTATGTACATGTAGGTATGGTTAAAGTGAGTATGCATATATGATGAAAAGAGAGTAGAGAATAGCAGTAGTGTAAAAAGAGGGGTTGGCAGGTGGTTTGACAGAATGCAGATAGCCCGGTTAGCCAACGTGCAGGAGCACTGGTTGGTCGGGCCAATTGAAGTAGTATGTACATGAATGTATACTTAAAGTGACTAGAGAGAGAGAGAGTAGCAGAGAGAGAGTAGCAGTAGCGTAAAAGCAGGGTTGGGGGGGGACACAATGCAAATAGTCAGGGTAACCATTTGGTTACCTGTTCAGGAGTCTTATGACTTGGGGGTAAAAACTGTTGAGAAGTCTTTTTGTCCTAGACTTGGCACTCCAGTACCGCTTGCCATGTGGTAGTAGAGAGAACAGTTTTTGGAGGGGGATGGTTTATTATCTGGGTTTCACCTGCCATATCAGTTCTGTTATACTCACAGGCATAACTTTAACAGTTTTAGAGTGTTGTCTATCCAAATCTACCAATTATATGCATATCCTAGCTTCTGGGCCATAGTAACAGGCAGTTTACTTTGGGCACGCTTTTCATCCGGACGTGTAAATACTGCCCCCTACCCAAAAGAGGTTAACGACCATTCCACAGGTGCATGTTGTTTATGGTTCATTGAACAAACATGGGAAACAGTGTTTAAACCCTTTACAATGAAGATCTTTGAAGTTATTTGGATTTTTACGAATTATCTTTAAAAGACAGGGTCCTGAATAAGGGAAATGTTTTTGCTGAGTTTATATATATAGGTATATGTATGTGTATTTGTATGTATGTATATGTATGTATATTTATATATATGTGGGTATGTGTATTTATGTAAATATATAAATATAGAGATATTTCCCCAAAATATATGGGGGATTGGAAATGATGCAGACAATTACATTGATGGAGTCTATCAGCAATATTCAGGCTGATCTACCCCCTAAAAAAATATTTTAAAAACATACAATGATTTGTGTCTCTTTAGGATGGCATATAGATCTGCCACTCTACAGGAAGTGTTGAGGAGGGTTGTGGTGGGAGGCATCTAATTTTACAACTCCAACTCCTGATTAATTATGATCACTTCAGCTGCTGTAATTTATTGCTCTCCGTTTGTATAGCCTTTTAGAACTCTGTGTGACAGTTTACCCTTAATTGTGCAGTATTTGTTACTAATTGGATAATAATTGGTGCAGGTGCAGTAAGCTGGGATTGTATCACATTTGTGTGTTAAGATGGGAAATGTTAGTGGCACCAAGCCAGGAGAGGACTGCTCAGCTGCACACTCACAATCTTTGGAGATGTCTCTTTTTCTCACTGATCTGTCTTCCTCGCTCTCTCTCCCTCTCGCTCTCTGTCCATGGAATACTGTTCAATCCATTGTAGAGTTACAGAGGCTCATGGGTCGACCTCGCAAACGATTTCCTCATCTGAGCTGGGCATAGAAGTCCAGGTTGATGTCCGGAGGTCATGTTTTGGAGAAGGACCCAAACTTGGTTAGCCACATTATGAACACGCCTTCAAGGCTTTTACTGGCAAGGCAAACATTGTGATATTAATAGTCATGATATACTGAGATATACTCCTCTTTGAACTGTAAATGTGTTGTGTTCGGGAATATACGATTAAACTGTTAGCTCGGTAATTCTACGAATCTAAAAATGCAGTGCTCCAACCTCAAATAAACAAATAATCCACACTTCTAAGCAAAGCCCATCTCTCATCTATTTGGATTAGAAAGAGAAAGGAATGTTAGCTTTTATGTCTGAGGAAGACCTGCATTTTTACTGTATCCACCTTCTCCATTTAGCCCTGCTTAGCCAAATTACCTCTTAATAAATGCACAAAGTGAGGCTTCTTCAGCGGAGCATAATTGAAGCATTTTCTCCTCTAGTTTAAAGTGTGGGGTATTTATGAAGGTGATAGGAGTAGGGGTGGATGTCAAAGAAGAAGGTGTGTGTGTTTGGGGGCGGTGCTCCACAGCTACCTGCTCACAGACACACACTTTGAGAACCTTTTTTGTTTGTATGGAAATGGAGCTCCGTGTTTCAATTCAACGTAGCGGGTTCTGGAACGGGGACCACGAGCGTCGGTAATGAACCTGCTGTTATCTCTGTGGCCTCCCCGTCACTAAAGCTCACTGCTTTCTCTAATCCGCCTTTCCTCCCTTAATACTACGCAGACGGGAAAATCTGTTTTGTGATACCCATAATGAAGAATGTATATGTTTATAAATATTTCACATTTTGTTTGCTCATGAGTGCACTTTCAAAAAAATGCATCTTTCATTTCGATTTGTCTGTCGCTCCCGTTCCCTGTCTTGCACCATATTTGGACTTAATCCCCCTTGTATCCACTCAGTAGAAATGACATTCCCATCTGTCGAGATGTCTCTAAGGTGCTAATTGTAGTGTGAAAGCCACGCATTCGTTTGAACTCCTGTCAATGCCTTCGATAAGGGCATCGCAGTTGATTTACCTGGCTGGGTGAATGTAAAGAGAGGTCCTCCCTGTCCCTGTTTCAACCTTACCATCAATCAACACAAACAGATCTTTATTCAACTTTAAGACAATTCTGTGACGAATTAGTATATAATGATTTCATTAGTGGTGGGTGGCAGTGCATTTCCATTAAACTGGCTTCTTGTGAAAACATAGCTGTGTGCAATGATGTAGCACCCACCAAAACACTTTGTCGTATGACCTTTCATTTAACACTATAAAAAAGAGACATTCTATGTTTTTTCACCCATTTTTAACTTAGTCAATGATTTTGGCACACAAAGTCTGCAATAAAGAGCAAATGTGCTCTCTCGGAACCTTGGCCAAGAGCTCATCGTGTCACCAGCATACAAAATGAAAACCCTCAATATGTATTGAAAAGGAGCATCAAGCTCATCACCGTGCGCTTTCACCACCCTGTGAAGTTCATGGGAACTTTTATTTCACCTGTCGCCTAATAAACTCGTAGTGGGAGGACCACACAACATGACATTTCTGCAAATGTACTTTGACATGACGTTTATACTGTCCGCAATTGTGCAAAACTGTGTTTACACTGCTATTTGCGACATAATCTAATCACAGACAACAAAAAAGTATCCGCCCTTACATTTACATTTACATTTACATTACATTTACATTTAAGTCATTTAGCAGACGCTCTTATCCAGAGCGACTTACAAATTGGTGCATTCACCTTATGACATCCAGTAGAACAGTCACTTTACAATAGTGCATCTAAATCTTAAAGGGGGGGGGTGGGGGGGTGAGAAGGATTACTTATCCTATCCTAGGTATTCCTTAAAGAGGTGGGGTTTCAGGTGTCTCCGGAAGGTGGTGATTGACTCCGCTGTCCTGGCGTCGTGAGGGAGTTTGTTCCACCATTGGGGGGGCCAGAGCAGCGAACAGTTTTGACTGGACTGAGCGGGAACTGTACTTCCTCAGTGGCAGGGAGGCGAGCAGGCCAGAGGTGGATGAACGCAGTGCCCTTGTTTGGGTGTAGGGTCTGATCAGAGCCTGGAGGTACTGAGGTGCCGTTCCCCTCACAGCTCCGTAGGCAAGCACCATGGTCTTGTAGCGGATGCGAGCTTCAACTGGAAGCCAGTGGAGAGAGCGGAGGAGCGGGGTGACGTGAGAGAACTTGGGAAGGTTGAACACCAGATGGGCTGCGGCGTTCTGGATGAGTTGTAGGGGTTTAATGGCACAGGCAGGGAGCCCTTGTCTAGCGTATTTAGTATTGTCGACATTTAGGAAATGTACAGACAATTTGTTTCCATCAGACCTGTCATGAGTTATTCTGTTTTATCTTACAGTTACTCTACTCACATTCAAATGGTTGGATGGAAACATGGTTACTGTTAGTTAGCTATGTACCCTTTAATGTCTTGTTCCACAGTTGCTGTATCATTTTTGTCAAAGGCACTTTGAAGTTCACGATCATATGGTGTGTTCAACGATCTTCATCACACAGTTGTCTGCTACATATGATCAATATTCTCATGCTCGTTTCAGGATTGTAAGCATCCACGTCAATATTTGACATCAGACACAGTGTCATTCGTGTCAATGTAACACGTCATTGTAATCCTTCATGAAAAAAGTACTCTCATATTTTGAGATGAATATTGAGATGTTGTAGAGTATTGGTGTGACTACTGTGTATAGCCTATATTCTGTCACTAGGTCCTCTCTGAGTCTGTAATGCATGTTTAGCCTTTGCGATCAGTTTGTATTCAGTCACAATAATGGAACAGTGTCCATAACCTCTCAAAGGGTACACAACATAGTGTGACTATATGGTCTTGCTGTTGCGACACAGTACATTGTGGTTAGTGGTACTGCATGCTAGTAGTGATTATTTATTCACTTGGTGATGACAAGGTTGTCTCAGTGAATTCAAAGGAAGGGCCACCTACCTTTTGGAGAAATGGACAGAATCCAGCAGGATAGAGGAAATTGGAGATCAGTGAAGTCAAAATGCTTAAAGAACACTGGAAAGTGCTTTCAGGGAGTAGGGTGTAAGACGTCTTAAAAATATCTGAAGGGATGAGAAGCATATACGTTTCTTGGAACTAAGTGTCCATGGAAACGCCTTGTATGACAGAGAAATGAGGAGCAGTGGAGAGAAAGAGGTCTTCACAACTTAGTACCAGAGATACTGGGGCTGTACACTAAGTGAATACATGGTTTCTGACCTATGCCTACACAGGGTCTGCCATCATGCTGTGGGACTTGCTTTTTGTGATCTGGAGGTTAAGTAAACGGTAATTGATGCACCCTTCCACCTATAATGGTTAAAGGAAACACACACGCCAAACGCGTTTGAATACATCATGAAGAAGTCATTCTAAAATAATCCCACATTCACAAACTGCATTGTGTCTGTGAACTCAGGGAATGGAGGCAATATAATGAAGAAACAGATGAACAAATAAGGACAGTGAGCTTTTGTCAATCTGATGATAAGTCAGCTCCTGCTTGGTGCTTGGAGAAAAGCAGCGGAGCACCTATACAAGACAAAAAGATTATTGTCGGGTGGCTGAGTATTTGTGCAGCAACCTATGTTACAAGGTCAGGCTCATTAGGGCTGGTAGCCAGCTAAGGACTGCACTCTGAAAAGCTTGTGGCACCCAGCAAGGAAGCTGTATGAAGAGAAAGTCTGCTGCCAGTATGACTGCCTGTAATAATGGGGGAAATCTTCCAATGTGGCTTTCGGTCCCTTTTTAAATAAGGTCCTCGGTTTTCTTGGTTGATTTTCTGTCTGTCCCTCATCTGGGTTTTCTGTTCTAATTAGATTTTTTGAAATCATCCATTGTTTCATTGCTTGATTGACGTGGGTTGTGCATTAATGGATTCTTAATGAATACCTGATTCCTGGATAAAACCGCTCTTACCACAGTAATTCATTAAATGGATATGGGCTATAATTTGCTAGTGAACATAAATGAATGAAGATTTGCATCCCTTATATAAGACAGCAATATATATATATTTTTAAACGCATTTTACCGCCAGTGTGTTAGTATTTTACATACAGTATTTTGATGATCATTTAGTTCTCATTAAGTGTTGAATTGTTGAATAATTTGATGCAATGTCATGTATCCAATAGATGTGTGTTTTGGGTCTCTCATTTCCAAAATAGTTTGCAAGAGTGTGTGCTTGTGTGTGTTTAAACAAATATGAATGAGTGATTTTGCATTTGTTCCTTTTCATTAAATAGATTTTGTATCTGTGTATCTATATATCTTTTTTTACGATGTCTTGTGACCTATTAAAGTACAAAATATTCTGATAGCCAGTCTTCATAAAAGTAGGAATCGTAATGGGAATTGTTTCTCAATTTCCCTTGTAGGACTTTCAAGCATGTTAACCCTCACAAGGTTTCCGGCCTAGACAGCATCCCAAGCAGCGTCCTCAGAGCATGCTCAGACCAGCTGGCTGGAGTGTTTACGGACATTATCAACCTCTCACTATCCCAGTTTATCGTCCCCACTTGATTTAAGATGGCCACCATTGTTCTTGTACCCAAGAAAGCCAAGGTAACTAAAGTAAATGACAGTCGCCCTGTAGCAATCACTTCTGTCATCATGAAATGCTTTGAAAGTCAAGGACCATGTCACCTCCACCATACCCGACACCCTTGACCCACCACAATTTGCATACTGCCCCAACAGATCCACATGCGTTGCAGTCACATCTGATTACTGCTACAGTGCTATTTGGGTTGTTAATCAGATTTGTCCCTAAGTTCTTTTTTGTATAATTATTCCTCCTTACATTTGAATTGTTTCAAATTTTACTGCATTGTGAGTAGCTAGTAACAACCATTTTACTGCATTGTGAGTAGCTAGTAACAACCATTTTACTGCATTGTGAGTAGCTAGTAACAACCATTGTACTGCATTGTGAGTAGCTAGTAACATAACCATTTTACTGCATTGTGAGTAGCTAGTAACAACCATTGTACTGCATTGTGAGTAGCTAGTAACATAACCATTTTACTGCATTGTGAGTAGCTAGTAACAACCATTGTACTGCATTGTGAGTAGCTAGTAACATAACCATTTTAATGCATTGTGAGTAGCTAGTAACATAACCATTTTAATGCATTGTGAGTAGCTAGTAACAACCATTTTACTGCATTGTGAGTAGCTAGTAACAACCATTGTACTGCATTGTGAGTAGCTAGTAACTTAACCATTTTACTGCATTGTGAGTAGCTAGTAACAACCATTGTACTGCATTGTGAGTAGCTAGTAACATAACCATTTTACTGCATTGTGAGTAGCTAGTAACAACCATTGTACTGCATTGTGAGTAGCTAGTAACAAAACCATTTTACTGCATTGTGAGTAGCTAGTAACAACCATTGTACTGCATTGTGAGTAGCTAGTAACATAACCATTTTAATGCATTGTGAGTAGCTAGTAACATAACCATTTCTAATGCATTGTGAGTAGCTAGTAACAACCATTTTACTGCATTGTGAGTAGCTAGTAACAACCATTGTACTGCATTACATTTACATTTACATTTTTACATTTAAGTCATTTAGCAGAGGCTCTTATCCAGAGCGACTTACAAATTGGTGCATTCACCTTATGACATCCAGTGGAACAACCACTTTACAATAGTGCATCTAAATATTTTAAGGGGGGGTGAGAAGGATTACTTTATCCTATCCTAGGTATTCCTTAAAGAGGTGGGGTTTCAGGTGTCTCCGGAAGGTGGTGATTGACTCCGCTGTCCTGGCGTCGTGAGGGAGTTTGTTCCACCATTGGGGAGCCAGAGCAGCGAACAGTTTTGACTGAGCTGAGCGGGAACTGTACTTCCTCAGTGGTAGGGAGGCGAGCAGGCCAGAGGTGGATGAACGCAGTGCCCTTATTTGGGTGTAGGGCCTGATCAGAGCCTGGAGGTACTGAGGTGCCGTTCCCCTCACAGCTCCGTAGGCAAGCACCATGGTCTTGTAGCGGATGCGAGCTTCAACTGGAAGCCAGTGGAGAGAGCGGAGGAGCGGGGTGACGTGAGAGAACTTGGGAAGGTTGAACACTAGACGGGCTGCGGCGTTCTGGATGAGTTGTAGGGTTTAATGGCACAGGCAGGGAGCCCAGCCAACAGCGAGTTGCAGTAATCCAGACGGGAGATGACAAGTGCCTGGATTAGGACCTGCGCCGCTTCCTGTGTGAGGCAGGGTCGTACTCTGCGGATGTTGTAGAGCATGAACCTACAGGAACGGGCCACCGCCTTGATATTAGTTGAGAACGACAGTTTGTTGTCCAGGATCACGCCAAGGTTCTTAGCGCTCTGGGAGGAGGACACAATGGAGTTGTCAACCGTGATGGCGAGATCATGGAACGGGCAGTCCTTCCCCGGGAGGAAGAGCAGCTCCGTCTTGCCGAAGTTCAGCTTGAGGTGGTGATCCGTCATCCACACTGATATGTCTGCCAGACATGCAGAGATGCGATTCGCCACCTGGTCATCAGAAGGGGGAAAGGAGAAGATTAATTGTGTGTCGTCTGCATAGCAATGATAGGAGAGACCATGTGAGGTTATGACAGAGCCAAGTGACTTGGTGTATAGCGAGAATAGGAGAGGGCCTAGAACAGAGCCCTGGGGGACACCAGTGGTGAGAGCGCGTGGTGAGGAGACAGATTCTCGCCACGCCACCTGGTAGGAGCGACCTGTCAGGTAGGACGCAATCCAAGCGTGGGCCGCGCCGGAGATGCCCAACTCGGAGAGGGTGGAGAGGAGGATCTGATGGTTCACAGTATCGAAGGCAGCCGATAGGTCTAGAAGGATGAGAGCAGAGGAGAGAGAGTTAGCTTTAGCGGTGCGGAGCGCCTCCGTGATACAGAGAAGAGCAGTCTCAGTTGAATGACTAGTCTTGAAACCTGACTGATTTGGATCAAGAAGGTCATTCTGAGAGAGATAGCGGGAGAGCTGACCAAGGACGGCACGTTCAAGAGTTTTGGAGAGAAAAGAAAGAAGGGATACTGGTCTGTAGTTGTTGACATCGGAGGGATCGAGTGTAGGTTTTTTCAGAAGGGGTGCAACTCTCGCTCTCTTGAAGACGGAAGGGACGTAGCCAGCGGTCAGGGATAAGTTGATGAGCGAGGTGAGGTAAGGGAGAAGGTCTCCGGAAATGGTCTGGAGAAGAGAGGAGGGGATAGGGTCGAGCGGGCATTGTGAGTAGCTAGTAACTTAACCATTTTACTGCATTGTGAGTAGCTAGTAACAACCATTTTACTGCATTGGTAGTAGCTAGTAACATAACCATTTTAATGCATTGTGAGTAGCTAGTAACATAACCATTTTACTGCATTGTTAGTAGCTAGTAACATAACAATTTAACTGCATTGTGAGTAGCTAGTAACATGACAATTTTACTGCACCCACTATAACACCTTGTAAACTGTTCCGAAGCAGCCTTGAGCTGTTTGTTGGAAGCTATGCTGACTGATGTAAGCCTGTATATACCTCAACATGTTCCTGCACGGCCTCATGGTCCATGGGAGGTACGGGTTATTGGGTTATTGGGAGTTGAGTTGATTGTGGATCAGAAATCCTGGGGTGTTTGACCCAGCCAGGTTGCAGTATGGTGGTGGCCCAATGGAGGCTAAGCAAACAAGAGATAGCACCACCATGCTCCACTGTGCTTTCCAATCTTATGACTCCAGTTTGCAACCACCTCCACCCCCACCTCCACCTCTGCTCGGCCTGGCCTGTCAGGAGTGACACCAGGAATTACCCTGCCACCGCCTCCACCCACACCCAGACCCCCTCCTCTAGAGCATGACATGCTCTGTGTCTCTGGCCTAATTTTAGGAGAACCCCCATTTTCCTGTCCACTTCCCGACATAGGACTGACCTGTATATATACACACCGTCACCCACCCACAACAACTCTTCCACCCACCCACCCAACCGTACAGCACATCAGACCATGCAGATTAAACAGCTCACCTCAATGTGCTGCTACTTGTCTGCTTCAACCTCAATCCCCTGTGAATCCATTTATTGATCACAACATTCACATGTGAACGCTTTCTTCTGTGGCCCAAACGATTGCCTACATTTACCTATAGTATCACCTATACTGTTTGTCTTCTATGTGTTTGGTTTAGTTCAAGGTCAAAGGGTGAGGAAGTCCATATTACGAGACAGGGCGCGCTCTCATTAGGTCCTGATGTCATTGAACAAGCCATTGCAACACACTAGTAATTGATAAGGTGTCATTCGGGGACGCCCCTCCCACTTAAGCAATAACGTAGTGCTTTATAACCACCTCTTTCATCAACATTAGCTGCATGAGTCACTCTCTGAACTACCATTCACATTTGACATTTTAAACCAAGTCGGTGTGCTCACTACTCATACTGTAGGACTATTTGACCGTGTTTGTCTTGTCCAGCGAAAAGTGGTTAAACAACCTATTTATAATACAGAGGTGCAATTGGCTGTGAGAGGTCCACACAGCCGGAGAAGGCAAACGGCACAGACCCAACGACTCATATCTGCTGGACACACAGCATTCCTCCTCCTCCTGTATGATACTATACACAGGTAGACGTTGCAGGGTGTGTGTAAAGGAGAAAACACACAATGACACGTTTGTTTACCAAGCGCATCATTCCAGGAAAACAAGTCTGACATTACAGCCACAGGTGGTTCCTGGGCAGGCAAAGCCAAGTGTCAAGTATAAAGTATTGTTGGTTTTCTTTAGCCTCTAGGGAGTGAATCATCCTTTATATTTAGCTTCCTTGAATTTGATTTGATTTAACATACCACGTTGTTTTTATTTCTCAGTAGCCTACTACTAGTATAGAATAGATTACATTACATATCTGTGTGTTTTATCAGGAAATGTCTCTCATGGCAACTGGCCTGGGGCTCAAGTTACTCATTATTTTGGTCTAGTGATTTTCCCTTAGATACCTGAGTCAGAAATAGTATGCACACTTATGTGTCTATAGACCATTGCTGAAACCATTCAGATGAACACAGGAATGAAACTAGTGCAGATGAACTCTATTGTAAACTGACGATTGACACAAAACAAACTCTGCAGCCCATCATAAAGGAGAGGTCAAAGAGGATTGGGGCTGGAGTGGCAACTTCGCAGGCAGCCGCCATCTTTAAACAGCTTTTTTCCCCTCTTTCTTTCTCCAATGCCTCAGCTTTAAAACTGTCCCATTGTTGGGGCCCTATTCAGACTGCTTTCAGAGTCATTCACTACACATGAATTACCACTTTCTTCGATGCGTGGGGAGGCTCCCCATATGTGCACTCATTTTCAAAGGCACACTTTCTTCCTGCCCTGCCTTTCATATGCAGGAGAGTTGAGATTCCTCCCCTGGTATCTCTGCTGTCATTCCTCAGCATAAGAAAGTATTCATTAGGTAAGACAAAGCGGAATTTTCATGCCTGCCATGAAGTGCTTAGCAATCCTTTCATTTGTGCCCAACCAAGTGTGTTTTTCTAGCAGGTGTCCCCTTAGCCACACAACAGGGTTAGACCAGAGGACTAACCAGATTGAGACCTTAGCCACACAACAGGGTTAGACCAGAGGACTAACCAGATTGAGACCTTAGCCATGGTTTCCATCAGCACGGACCATTGACAGGAAAGGGAAAACAAGACAAAGTCAAACCAAATATTTGTCCTGGATTGTCTGCAGTGAGGCCCTAGTTATTAGTATATGGGGAATATTTAAATAGGAGTAAAGATCCCACTAAAGGCCACTTTGTCATTCAGTAACACCACCTTTCTATTCTAATCCTTGCCAAACTACTGATTTGCTTTGCACCCATCTTTTTAGGTGAAGTTTTAAATCCCAATAGAGTCAAGCATCGCAGCTCTGAATGAATGGTTACACTGTGATTTTCAAAGGGGCATAGGTGGACCTCTTTTCAAAGAGATGGCTTGATGGCAGAGGGAAGCAGGGACAGACTGGGACCAGAAATCATCGCTGGAATTTTTATTTGATTTAAGCTTCATTTAACTAGGCAAGTCAGTTAAGAACAAATTCTTATTTACAGTAACAGCCTACCTCGGCTAAACCCGGACAGTGCTGGGCCAATTGTGTGGCACCCTATGGGACTCCCAATCACGGCCAGATGGGATAGAGCCTGGATTCGAACCAGGGACTGTAGTGGTGCTTCTTGCACAGAAATGCTGTGCCTTAGAACACTGAGCCACTCAGGAGCCATTTCTGACAAACTGGGCTTTTTTTTTCCCTTGAGGCCCCCACTTTGGCAAATTATTCCCTCGAGGCCCCCATTTGTAGCCAGATAATCATAATTTTGCACAAAAAAATAACAATTTAGACCAGCCCACTAGGCTCAAAATGGACCAGCCCATCTGGCATTTGCCCAAAATGCATATTGGTCAGTTTACCCCTGAGGGAAGCATACTAGTTGAGTGAATGAGGCTTGTGCACAATCTGGTGGCTTTCAGTGGTTGCATCACAAGATAATGCAAAATACCAAAGTGAGAATTTGTTATAAAAAACATAATTGTTAAACACTGTTTGTCTTGTCCTGGAAAGCTGGTAATCTGGAAAGCTGGTTATATTGGCCATGATGAGTGTTTGAATTGTTACTTATCATGGAGGTGTCTCACCTCACCTCTGTATGAAGGTTGTTTTTTACCTTGTCAATGCAACAATGTCCTTCCAGTTGTACAGTTGCCCATAAAATTACTGTAGTATTGTCTTGTCTTTCCACTCTAGAAGGTGCAATGTTTTTGAAGATAAATCCACTGTTTTACCTCTGTTAGGGTTGGCATGTACAGTAAAAAGACTGAGATAAGAAATTATATCTGAAGAGAAATATTGCACAAAGCAGTTGGTGATAGCAGTGAACCTTATCCACAAAAGTCTTTTTATATACGTACTCTATTGGCAGTGCTGATCATTTAACACATTTCCCCCTGGAGTTGTCATCCATATCGAGAATGACTAACATTACCTACTGTAACTGTATGAGAACACATGAAACTGGAGCAAATGAGACTGAGCAATAACATTTATCTTCTGTACTTGGGAGGCTGTCATGTTTTGTCATTTATTATCTTGTCTTGTCCCTGTGCTTCCCATTCTATTCGTTTCCCTCGGCTGGTCTTATTTGGTTCTTTCCCTCTTTCTATCCCTCTCTCTCCCCCTCCCTCTCTCACTCTCTCGCTCTCTCTTCTCTCTATCGTTCCGTTCCTGCTCCCAGCTGTTCCTATTCCCCTAATCATCATTTAGTCTTCCCACACCTGTTCCCGATCCTTTTCCCTGATTAGAGTCCCTATTTCTCTCCTTGTTATTCGTTTCTGCCCTGTCGGTTCCTTGTCTAGAATTCACCGTGCTGTGTTTGTGTATCGCCCTGTCGTGTCGTGTTTTCCTCAGATGCTGCGTGGTGAGCAGGTGTCTGAGTCTGTCTGGTTCAAGTGCCTTCCCGAGGCAACCTGCTGTTCACCTGCTGTTCAAGATCGAGTCTCCAGTTGTCCTCGTCATTTCGAGTGAAAGTTGTGTTTTTTTGATTGTATTTACTTTACTGGATTAAAGACTCTGTTTTCGCCAAGTCGCTTTTGGGTCCTCTTTCACCTGCATGACAGAGGCCACTGAGGAATTGGGCACTGTCAGGTTACTTTTTCAGTTTTGCCCTCATGAGACTCAGTAAATGGTCGTTATTTTTCTATGTAATGCACTTTTGCGTGAACGTTACTATTATGTAAAGTATTTATGGCACTTGTGAATCCATGCCCCGAGTTATATTATATAAAGCCTACTCTACCAGCTAATGTATTCACATGTATTTGCATGTTTCTGCTGTATCATCCTTTTATTAAACCATTCATATTATAAATTACATCTGCTAAGAAGACATGTTCTCCATTGTGGAAGCACCTCGAACAGCTGTACAGTCGGTGTGGATGTGTCAAGGTTCTGCCCGCATGCCCCACCTGGGATGCAGTGTGTGACTTCACAGCACTCCAAGTGGTAACAATACCCGGCTGGAGCTTGTCCATGATTGGCTTTTAAGATTCCAGGGCTGGCTTGGGCAGAGGCAGGAGTGTGTTCATGTCATGTTTGCTTAGATTTTTGTTTTATTAATAGGATTAGGTTTCTTGGCACCGAAGCACTTGTTGTGGCCCAATATGACTACCTGAGCTCTTTCTCTGCTAGCTCTGTAGCAAGCCTTTCTTCACTAGCAAGCCTTATGGCTGAGATCTGCTTGCAAAACAAGTCACCTCTGCTAAACCCTGACTCTGACTCCCTGGGATCTCACCCACAGGCCTAAATTAGCAATTGTCTACTGTGATGAGGCAGCAGACACATACAGTAGAGGTCTGAAATCCCTCATAGCTCCTCATGGAATTCACAATCGTGTCCAGTGCTATTAGAAAGGCTCATTGTGAATGGTATTTTCTTACAGTAGACAACATACCAAACCCTTAAAATGAAGCACCACTCAGAACACTGTTTTACTCATCTCAATTGACAGTGCCTTTGGTAAATATTATGACCACTTTACTTTTTCCACATTTTGTTAGGTTATTAGAGCCTTATTCTAAAATTGATTAATTAGCTTTTTTTTATCCTCATCAATCTACACACAATACCCCACCAGAGGGAAAAGAACTCTGAACCACCTATACTCCACACACAGAGATGCATACAAAGCTCTCCCTCGCCCTCCATTTGGCAAATCTGACCATAATTCTATCCTACTGATTATTGTTTACAAGCAAAAATGAAAGCAGGAAGCACCAGTGACTAGATCAATAACAAAAGTGGTCAGATGAAGCAGATGCTAAACTACAGGACTGTTTTTCTAGCACAGATTGGAATATGTTTCGGGATTCCTCCAATGGCATTTAGTTGTACACCACATCTGTCATTGGCTTCATCAATAAGTGCATCGATGATGTCGTCCCCACATTGACATACCCCAACCAGAACCCATGGATTACAGGCAGCATGCGCACTGAGCTAAAGGGTAGGGCTGCAGCTTTCAATGAGCGGGACTCTAACCTGGAAGCTTATAAGAAATCCCGCTATGCCCTCCGACAAACCATCAAACAGGCAAAGTGTCAATACAGGACTAAGATTGAGTCATACTACACCGGCTCTGACGCTCGTCGGATGTGGCAGGGCCCGCAAACCATTACAGACTACAAAGGGAAGCACACCGGAGAGCTGCCCAGTGACATGAGCCTACCGGACGAGCTAAACTACTTCTATGCTCGCTTCGAGGCAAATAACACTGAAACATGCATGAGAGCACCAGCTGTACTGGAAGACTGTGTGATCACGCTCTCCGCAGCCGATGTGAATAAGACCTTTAGACAGGTCAACATTCACAAGGCCTCAGGGCCAGACGGATTACCAGGACTTGTACCGTGACCATGTGCTGACCAACTAGCAACTGTCTTCAATGACATTTTCAACCTCTCCCTGTCCGAGTCTGTAATACCAACATGTTTTAGGCAGACCACCATGGTGCTTGTGCCCAAGAACACCAAGGTAACCTGCTTAAATGACTACCGACCCGTAGCACTCACATCTGTAGCCATGAATATAAGGGCACAAGGCGAGACCCAGATACAGACACAGGAGGCAGATGGTTAGAGTCTTTGAAGTTGATTAATAAACCAAAAAGGGGTAGGCAAAAAAAATGGTTGTGTACAGGAAAAAGGTCAAAACCAGTTCAGAGTCCAGGAGGTACTGAAGGGCAGGCAGGCTCGAGGTCAGGGCAGGCAGAATGGTCAGGCAGGCCTGAATTGGAGTCCAGAAAACAGGCATGGGTCAAACCGGGAGGACTAGCAAAAAAAGAGTAGAAAAAGGAGTACGGGAAAACACACTGGTTGACTTGAAAAAACATACAAGATGAACTGGGACAGAGAGACAGGAAACACAGGGATATGTACACCGGGAATAATAAGAGACACCTTGGAGGGGGTGGAGACAATCACAAGGACAGGTGAAACAGATCAGGGTGTGACAATGAAGTGATTTGAAAGGCTGGTCATGGCTCACATCAACACCATCATCCCAGAAACCCCAATTTGCATACCGCCCCAAAAGATCCACAGATGATGCCGTCTCTATTGCACTCCACAGTGCGCTTTCCCACCTGGACAGAAGGAACACCTACATATGTGAGAATGCTATTCATTGACTACAGCTCAGCGTTCATCACCATAGTGCCCTCAAAGCTCATCAATAAGCTAAGGACCCTGGGACTAAACACCTCCCTCTGCAACTGGATCCTGGACTTCCTGATGGGCAGCCCCCAGGTGGTGAGGGTAGGTAACAACACACCCGCCACGCTGATCTTCAACAAAGGGGCCCCTCAGGGGTGCGTGCTCAGCCCCCTCCTGTACTCCCTGTTCACTCATGACTGCACGGCCAGGCATGACTCCAAAACCATCATTAAATTAGCCAATGACACAACAGTAGGCCTGATCACCGACAACAACGAGACAGCCTATAGGGAGGAGGTCAGAGACCTGGCTGTGTGGTGCCAGGACAACAATCTCTCCCTCAACATGATCAAGACAAAGGAGATGATTGTGGACTACAGGAAAAAGAGGACCGAGCACTCCCCCATTATCAGCGACAGGGCTGCAATAGAGCAGGTTGAGAGTTCCTTGGTGTCCACATCACCAACAAACTAACATGGTCCAAGCACACCATGACAGTCGTGAAACGGGCCCGACAAAACCTATTCCCCCTCAGGAGACTGAAAAGATTTGGCATGGGTCCTCAGCTCCTCAAAAGGTTCTACTGCTGCACCATCAAGAGCATGGTTGCATGATTGCTGCACTGGTTGCATCACTGCCTGCTATGGCAACTGCTCAGCCTCTGACCGCAAGGCACTACAGAGGGCAGTGCGTACGGCCCAGTACATCACTGGGGCCAAGCTTCCTGCCATCCAGGACCTATATACCAGGCGGTGTCAGAGGAAGGCCCTGAAAATGGTCAATGACTCCCGCCACCCTAGTAATAGACCGTTCTCTCTGCTACCACATGGGAAGTGGTACCGGAGCATGAAGTCTAGGTCCAAGAGGCTTCTAAACAGCTTCTACCCCCAAGCCATAAGACTCCTGAACATCTAGTCAAATGGCTTCCCAGACTATTCACATTGCCTCCACTCCCCTCCCCTCCCCACACCACAGCCACTCTCTGTTGTCATCTATGCATAGTCACTTTAATTAACTCTACCTACATGTACATACTACCTCAACTAACCGGTGCCCCTGCACATTGACTCTGTACCAGCACCCCCTGTATATATTGTTATTTTTTACTGCTCCCCTTTAATTACTTGTTACTTTTATCTTTGAGTCTTATCCATATCCTTTGGAACTGCACAGTCGGTTATGGGCTCGTAAGTAAGCATTTCACTGTAAGGTCTACACCTATTGTATCCGGCGCACGTGACTAATAAAATTTGCTTTGATTTGAATGACAAAGCCAAAACAGGTTTAGACATTTTTTTCTAATTTATATGAAAACAAATGGAAAGAACTCATTTACATAAGTATTCAGACCCTTTACTCAGTACTTTGTTGAAGCACCTTTGGCAGCGATTACAACCTCAAGTCTTATTTGGTATGACGCTACAAGCTTGGCACACCTGTATTTACTCAGGGACTATATTCGGCACTGGAGACGATGGCTGACATTTTACGTGATCCTAAATGTTCTTTTGTTCGTATTTTGTACATAATGTTGCTGCTACCATCTCTTATGACCAAAAATATCTTCTGGACCTCAGAACAGAGATGACTCACCACGATCTGGCAGAAGCTAAGAATGTTAAGAATGATGGAGTGTTCTGTGTTCTTTGGGACCTTCGATGCTGCAGAAATGTTTTGGTACCCTTCCCTAGATCCGTGCCTTAACACAATCCTGTCTCAGCGCTCTACAGACAATTCCTTCAACCTCATGGCTTGGTTTTTGCTCTGGCATGTAATGTCAACTGTGGAACCTTATATAGACAGGTGCGTGCCTTTCCAAATCATGTCCAATCAATAGAATTTACCACATGTGGACTCAAATCAAGTTGTAGAAACATCTCAAGGATGATCAATGGAAACAGAATTTCTAAAAACCTGTTTTTACTTTATCATTATGGGGTATTGCATGTAGATTGCTGATTATTATTATTATTATTTTTAAAATCATTTTTAGAATAATGCTGTAAGGTAACAAAATGTGGAAAAAGTCAAGGGGCCTGAATACTTTCCGAAGGCGCTGTATTTGTATTAATGAAATGTATCTAATAACATTGAAGCAAATCTGTGTAATGATGTAATGATTATGGGCCTAATAATGTATAAACCGGTGAAATAGTTATTTTCCTACACCTGATGTTATTCTCCAGTACCCCCGGACAATGGCAGAGCCACCTATCCTATGAATATACTAAAGTAAATTCCCTGTTGGTTGATCGGATTTATATATTCAAACCCTCACCTTGTCATCTATTCGATTACTACATGGCCGATGCAATTTTTACCCTAAGATGCTCAATAACGTCGTTTTTTTTGTTAAACACCTAAATAGGAACCAAGCTCACTCCTTGGGCCTGCCTGAGATTTCTATAAAGCTGCTTTCCATGCTAAAAACCTTAGATTCAGCGGCCTTAACTGTTGTGCCTCAAATTGCACTTGTTACCCAAAGAATATAAAAAAATGCAAATCTTTAAATATGCCTGAGGAAAATTTATCACCCTTTTGATTCTCAAGCCAGGAATCTGGTATATTTCATACAGAGTAATTACATTGGTTGACTAAATATCAATGTACAGTTGGCACATTAAAGAGAAAAAATTATTTAATAACATAACTACAGAACATACCAGAACTGTGAGTGTTAAGGCAATGACAAATTCAAATCAAATTAAATCAAAGTTTATTTTTCACGTTCTCTGAAAACAACAGTTGTAGACCTTACATGCTTACTTACAAGCCCTAACCAACAGTACAATTTTAAAGTAAAAAAATAGGTATTAGGTAAACACATTTCTTTTTTTAAATAGAGACTATATACAGCTGGTACCGGTACAGAGTCAATGTGCCGGTTCACCGGTTAGTTGGGCTAATTGAGGTAATATGTACATGTTATCATCTATGCATTAACTATACATTCATGTACATATTACCTCAATTAGCCCGATTAAGCTTGGGAGTAAAAGCTGTTGAGAAGCCTTTTGGTCCTAGACTTGGTACTCGTATGTCATGCCCTGATCTGTTTCACCTGTCTTTGTGCTCATCTCCACCCCCCTCCAGGTGTCGCCCATCTTCCCCATTATCCCCTGTGTACTTATACCTGTGTTTTCTGTTTGTCTGTTGCCAGTTCGTCTTGTTTGTCAAGCTTACCAGCGTTTGTCCTGTCAGCTCCTGTCTTTTCCTGACCCTGTACCCGCCCGCCTGACCACTCTGCCCGTCCCTGAGCCTGTACCCGTCCACCTGACCACTCTGCCCGTCCCTGAGCCTGAGCCTGCCTGCCGTCCTGTACCTTTGCTCCACCTCTGGATTAACGACCCCTGCTTGCCTTGACCTGTCGTTTGCCTGCCCCTGTGCTTACAATACACATTGTTACTTCACACAGTCTGCACTTGGGTCTTACCTTGATACCTTGATTCCGCATTACAGAGACCCTGAAAATGTCACAGCTTCGTGATGGGAGGTTTGTGAAGTCAGACATTCTCCCTATCACTCTCCTCCAGGTTCAAAGTTAACCGTATCTCTGACGCTCCACAAGACAACGTGCTCTATGTTGCGCAGTATTACCTTGGAAACAACTTTTATGTGGGTGTGTGCAGTGGGGACAGGTATGTGGTTATAGATTTGACTTGGTCCTCCTAGTCACACGACAGACCTGTCTGTCTGCAGCCTGGCCAAGCCCCAGGATCTGTCCCTTACGTCTCCCTTATGTGCTCATCACAATTCCCTACAGCTTACAGGTCAAATAGTTGCCCCCCTTTCAGCCGCCCCAATAAATGTACACCCCCTTACCTTAGCTTTCAAACGCTCCGATCAGTGGTTTCAGAAGTTTATGTGGGGAGCGACACCTTGACCTCCAACACCACTAGTGGAACGGACTGGGGGTTGGGGTAGGGATTTGGTTAGGGTGAAAGGGGTATGTGGATGAGTGACGGGTATGTTTGACATGTAGCTGAAGAGATGCTTACCAAACATTGTCGTTGAAATCTGGAGGTTAAAGTACAAGTAATAAAGTTAATACGTGAAGCTTAATGTGACCCACATTAGAACCATTTAATATGGGTGCTGCTGACAGCCTGTGAGAAGCAAAGAGGAGCGCATTTCTTGACAAAATATTCTACATTCACTAAACACTCATGCAACTGTCTCATCATCATTATGGAGACAACTACCACGATAAAAATTTGCGCCGATTTTGATAGGCAACTAGTTTTGCGTAGATGTACTATGAGCAATTAACATGATGATTAGTTCACTATTTATACAGCTGGTATTTTTAGCCCTAGCAATTAGCTGACTATTTATAGCACTAGTATTCAATTGAGTATTCAGGTCATGCCAGGATGAAGGTACATACAGTGCAGCTCAACAGTGGATGGCGGTGGGTGTCTGTGCCTCTCTCATTGTAATGCTAGTGAGTGACATGGTGATACCATGGTGATGATCCATGCCATTCACTGTTTGTGTCCTGCGAGACGGTTGTGATTCTGCCAAGTAGCAGAGGCAGCCAGGACACCACTGTGACTCCACTGTGCCCTGTATTAGAGGGGCGTTCACAGGCCAAGTGGCTCCACAAACAGTACAAACAACACCCTGCTCAGAGTGGGGGTATCCTCATACCTTTGCCCTGACCAGTGCTCAGTCAGTAACAGCATTGTTGTTGCGATTACAATTCAATACAATAATTTGTTTTGTTCAGCCCCCTCCTTGGAGGGATGTAACACATTTTCACAATAGGGGAGCCTTTCTAAGATACATTTTTCAGTGTGAAGTACAGCAGGTCGATCTACAGGATTATGTAGAAGGGAGAGATCTCCAGCTGAGATAGACCCATGTCTCTCATCTAGCAGAGGCTGACAGCTTTCTGTGCTCCCTCCAAACACAGCCTGCCAGGGGATTCAACGTTAATAAACACATCTGACAAGCACATCGTCGCTCGCCGGAGGGATAAGGATGACGCGCGCCGTATCTCCCAAGAAACTGAAATTGTTCAATGATTCAATTAGGTGGTGAGAAGCGGAGTGCTCGTCCTGTTGGGATGCGATAATTGATCAACCTTTTAATGAGGTGGTTTTTACACCCAATCAACGAGTGGCTGCAACCCAAGCTGACATGCACTGCTCCATATTAGTTCAATGGCTATAATATGGGGCACATTAAGCTTGAAGTATTAACTTTATTTCTTGCACTTTAACCTCCAGATTTAAACCAAGGTTTCAGCAAGGCTTGGTCAGGTTCAACATGATTATGAGCAAAGGGAAAGAGCAATAGAACAACATGGTGTTGGTAATGAACAAATATGTTTACCAGTGGCAGTCGGTGCCGTTTATGAGTATGGCTTTATTTCTATTACAGCATTTTGGATGACTGTCATTCATATTCCATTCACCCAGCTCAATATAACATCGATAGGTTTAGGCTATTATATGATATTCAAATTTTCCCTATACCTATCATGAGGTTGCTGCAAACAAAGCTTGTGTCAAAATGTACAACATAGATACAGGTAGAGAGAAATTTGTGTAATCAAGTTGAAAGACATTGACACATTCAATACCACCTTGCACTGTTGCAAACAAGAATTCATATTGGACAAATTCAGGTATGTTTTTCTCCGTTTCGTTCCGTTTGCTTCCTTTTAAGGCTCTTTTTTTCTACAGATTTGGCGGAATTAATACACACCTGATCACATGCAAACACGGTTCACTTTGATAGAAGCCAGATCGTTCTATAATTCCTTTTCGCATCTACATGCTCTCCTCCTCTCACCTTTTCTCTTCGCTTGTGGACTTCAGTGCACAACACATCAGCTGTCTGTGACCAGGAGAAAAATCCTTTCCAAGCCGAACCTCTACACATAACTGCTAATCGCACACACAGCCTATATAATTGTAACAACATTACCGAACATCAAGTCACAACATAGCTTCTAGAACTAACGCGTTAGTAAACCCACTACAATCATGCAGTGCAGTATACAGTTAGCAAGCAGTTTAGCAGTTACACCGTGGAGCCCTGGTGGCAATACATTTACACAAAAAAAAGCTTACCTTGATTTGTAAGAGTTCCCGTGCTGGATAGCCATAGCCAGCTAGGTAACATAGCATCCCTCTCTCTGTTTGAGCCGGGTGTTTGAGTAGGCTAAACTAGCTAGCTGAAATATAGCTAGCTCTCTCTCTCTCTTCATCTTTGAAGAAATTAATTTGTTGAAAACTGTTCAATTATTGTCTTTCTCTTTGAGTCAACTACTCACCACATTTGATGCACTGCAGTGCTAACTAGCTGTAGCTTATGATTTCAGTACTAGAGTAATTCTCTGATCCTTTGATTGGGTCGACAACATATCAGTTCATGCTGTAAGAGTTGTAGTAGGTTGAGGACATTTGGGGCGGCAGGGTAGCCTAGTGGTTAGAGCATTGGACTAGTAACCGAAAGGTTGCAATTTCAAATCCCCGAGCTGACAAGGTACAAATCTGTCGTTCTGCCCCTGAACAGGCAGTTAACCCACTGTTCCTAGGCCGTCATTAAAAATAAGAATTTGTTCTTAACTGACGTGTCTAGTAAAATAAAGGTAAAATAAAATTAAAAAATAAAAATCCCCTGGAAGTTGTCATAATTACTGGAAGGGGTTGAGAACCTCAAGCCTCCTAGGTGTTGTATTGAAGTCAATGTACACAGAGGAGAACAGACACTAGCTGTCCTCCGGCTACACCATGGCCCTACCCTATATTTAGTATACTTTTATCTGAAAAATGCTAACTTTATTCTTGTTTAACTATATCCATTTTTCTGAAATTCACTGAAGAGGATGGTCCTCCCCCCTCCTCTGAGGAGTCTCCACTGATGTACACAAGTGTTTCCGTATGTTTAGCGACACTTTATCATATTTGTGTTGGCTTATTTGACTTGTTCACAGGAATCTAACAGTTTTTCGTGAGCTTTCCTTTCGTAGGCTTCAGCTCCAGGTCTGTGTGTATACTGAGGTCTCAGTAGGCACCCACTCTGAACGGCCCCTGTACCTTTGTCTGTCTGCTACAGGAAGGAGTTGAACCCACCTCAACACATGTAAACAGAGGAGGCTAAGTGAAAAGGTTTTCTTTTCACAAAACGTCTACTCTCACTTCCTACCCATGGCATTAACCATGGCATTAACAGAGGGATTATGGGTAGAGGCTGACCCGCAGAACAGGAACACAGAAAAGCACACTGTCACTAAAAATGTGTATCTGGTTCATCACTTCACCACCAATACAGATCAGATTATTTACGAAAAGGATTGTCATTGTACCATATTGGCATTTTGTACGTATTTATTCACCAAACATATATATTCCTTATACATCATCATTTTTATTATTATTTTAGATTCTCTAGATTCTCTATTCAAATAGAAGCACGTACAGTAAATTTGGAGATTGCTTTTATAAAGAATAGTCGGTTTATATGTTACATATACAGTACATAACATCATACCTAGCTATAAATCATGTTTCAGTTCTAAATGTAACGCTTGTAACACAGATGAATGTCAAATTAAAACACAATTGAAAGGCCCTCCTTGAGGGCATGGATGTATGTGGCTGTCCCTTGTGTAAGATCATTGCTGTATCTTCACAGTGCTAGAGCCCATTAATAGTGCTGGGTTTGTCATTGCCCTTGTCCTCAACATAGTCAGCTTTCCTAAAACAAAGGTCTATCTATATGACCATTTCCACGGTCCACCACTAAACCCGATGGGTGGCGGAAGATAAAGAAGGGGTATTTGTTCAACTAGGAGCCTTTGAAATCCCTTTGGTCTATAGGGCTGCAACCTTCTAACTGGCCCCAACTTAGCCTTTTGATCAGATTTTTTTTTACTGATGTGCCATCCACCTAATCCTCTCAGCTCTGCTAGTCCCTGGAGATGCAAAGTGCAAAGACTCTTATACTAAAGCAGGCCTACCACACTGAAGAGCGAGAGAGGGGGAGAGTGGATAAAGAGTAGGGGGGGTGAATAGAGAGAGAGGAAGAGAAAGAGAGAGGGGAGAGGGGAGGGAGAGACCAAACGGTCTAGCCCTGCTATATCACCCCCTGCCCCACCCCCTCCATCTCATAATTGCACCATCACAAAAAAATAGCTCTGATGTATTTTCCTGTCACAACAACCACACAGGAGCCAAATCGCCACTCTGCGAAAATAATGTATTATTTAATAGAGCCATGCTTGGGCAAATTGCATTTACATGAGCATCCAAGTCCCCCCACTCCCCCGCTCCCCTGCACTAAAAGAGCACACATAGCAGAGGATGCCTCAGAGTAGTGTTAGCAGGTGCATGTCAAAACAAAACAGTCTGCACAGGAACCTAAAGACAGCCTCTCTGGCACTCAGACAAAATAGGGGCTCAGGATGTCTGGAATGTCTACTGTCTTCTGGTAGCACCACTATACTCTTTAAATACATTGTGTTGTGAGCATATTCTTTCATTGCTTTGTATTTATTTATCAGCATATTTACAAAGAGATGTGTAGTAGTCATGTTCTAAAGACTGTCTGTATTGGCAGTGGTATCAAACACTGGTCCACTAAAATGGTCTAGTGGAACTCCCTGGGTCCCTGGTGTGTACTACTCTGTGTCTTCCTCCCAGGGCCAGACAGAGCTTCCTGCTGCATCGCTAACTGTGAAGACTCTTCTCACAGCTTTTCATCTCCCTCCACTGCCTGCCAGGATTAGGCTCTCTGTAGTGTTCCGGAATATTCCCTCCAAAAAGAGTTATGGAGGGCAGGAGTGACGTAAATATAGTGTCCTTTGGCGCTCCTCGACAGTGGAGGCCGAAGGGAGAGGGGAGAGGGGAGAGGGGAGATGGGAGAGGGGAGATGGGAGAGGGGTGTGGGGAGATGGGAGAGGGGAGAGGGGAGAGGGGAGAGGGGAGATGGGAGAGGGGAGATGGGAGAGGGGAGATGGGAGAGGGGAGTGGGGAGATGGGAGAGGGGAGAGGGGAGATGGGAGAGGGTGAGGCAGCCAGGGAAGGCAGGGTGAAAATGGTGTTTATTCACGCCTTGTTCCACTCAGTTGTAGGCTTTTGCCGTGACATGCTTAGGCCAGAAGACGTTCTCTATGCCGTCCTCCTCTCGACGTTCTCCACAACACATTACGGGAGCAATTGGACATGGAATCTGGGGTTGTCGTGGGTAACCAGGCAACTGAGGGGAACACTCCCCTGACAGACAGTACACTTATTGCCTTACCTCCCGAATCGTAATACATTTGCACACACTGCACATATATTTTTCTATTGTGTTATTGACTGTACGTTTGTTTATGTGTAACTCTGTGTTGTTGTTTTTGTCGCACTGCTTTGCTTTATCTTGGCCAGGTCACAGTTGTAAATGAGAACTTGTTCTCAACTGGCCTACCTGGTTAAATAAAAAAAATAAAAACACTTTGTATGCAGCCCTGCACGTATACACACAATGTCAGGACAGGCGCTAGCAGGGTAAATGCGTATTTTATCCCCATTTCAAAGTGGCTCACCTTTAAGGTGACAAATCACCTTTCTAATGACTCTACAAGGTGTGGGCCTCATAAAGAGGTTTAGTGGAGAGTTCAGATGATGCTGTCTGATTGGGCCTCATCATGTGGTCTCTACTTCAGGCTGTAGGTTATTGTAGTGTAGTGCGGTCTGTCAGTGAAGTGGGAATTAGCAGTGTTTTAATGAAGGGTTTATGTTTATCCTGCTCTGCTCTGTGCTGCTGCCTGGGTGACTGGCAGGCCGACCTGTTCTGTTCTTCTCTAGACGTATATACGGCTGCCACGACTTTACCCTGACGGACAGACAAACACATCACATCACAGGCCTCTAATACCCATCACCACAACATTAATAACATCAATTACATTATTAACATGGCCCCAGCGCATTAGGGCTGTGTGTGAAGTTAACTAGTCACCACGGCAATGACAGAGCGTGGAGAAGGGGAATTATTAAGCGTCTGCGGGCGGTAATCAGGTTAACACATTCTGGTGATATTACTAATATAATTACAGCACCATAACGCAACACTCCCAGTGATCGCCTCTCCCTCCCTCCCTCCCTCCACCAGAGACCGAGAGACAGAGAGAGAGAACAGCCGTTTACACACTCTGAGCCTGTTTGTGTTTGTTCACACCCTCCCCCCCTCCCTCACAGCCAGGGCTCAGCCTAGGGAAACTAATATGGCCTGTCAACATACTGTACACTATATCCAGCGCCTGTATTCACTCGCAAACATCACTGCCAAAGGGGATGATGCGGATAAACTGTTCTGTACATATAATGCTGTGTGATGTACAAATAATATATGATGGAGCCAATAGCCAGGGCTGTGGTTCATAAATGAAGACCTTCAGATTTGTCACTAGGGGGTTGTTATGTACTGTATACTGTAGGCACAAATACTATGTACGTAAGAGAGGGAGGGAAAAGAAAAAGAGACGGAGGGAGAACAGGATTCTCTCTGAGCTCAAGGAGGATCGAGCGGTGGACAAAGAGGTAGTAAGGAATCATAATCGAATGTTATGGTTTAGTGAACAAAATGTTTATGGACTTGAATAAACATGCCCTTTGTGTTTGTCTGCTCTCTGTGCCCTAAGGTTTTTGTTATTGTCATACGTGTTCAGGAGTTAGAGCTGTGAATTGGATGATGACATTAGGGGAATTAGGCTTATTTCACTGTCTTTTTTTAAATTGAGGTAAATGGGAGAGGATGGAGTGACAGCAAAAGAAGGAAGGAAACAGTGGAGGGAAAGCGAGAATGATATATTGTGGTAAATATTATTTCCTTTCCCCCACTGCCTCTCAAGGGTTAAGTGCAGCCGGCGTGAGGGAGGCAGAGCAAGGCTGGCAGCCCTCAGCTGTTGCACACTGGACAATTGCCAAGAGTTGAGGTGGACCACACCTTAGATAAACCTTCTAATGCCCCAATCTAACGCTCCAGTTTCAAACAGTTTCCCTACAGCAAGCTCCAGCTTGTCCCTCGTGTTTGTGAGCCGCTTCTCCCATTAGGGCCGTGCTGTGGCTAGTTTGCTCTTGGCCAAGCAAACAAATCAGAATGTGTTGATCTTACTGTGATAGGAGAGGCTGAGATCACTTCAGGAGACAAAGGTCCTCCCTAAGTTCTTCTCTAAGGAAAGCACTAAGCAAAGTGAAAGAGCTAACCACAATGTCATCTTTAAAAAGGAAATGAATTAGCCTTGGGTTTACACAACATCCTATCTTTTATTCCTCCAATTTGTAACTAATGGATACATTACAACCCAGTGAGGAAATGCTACACTTCCTCCATTGGAGGCCAGTGTACTTTTCTCTTTCCCATGTGCAGGTGTGCTGCATTGGTTGTTAAGGACGTTCAACTGATCTAAGAACAGAGGTGTGTGTTGGATTGCGGGACCATTCTGTCCAACCACCAATAACATGCCCACCCACTGGGCACACACTGGTTGAATCAACGTTGTTTCCATGTCATTTCAATGAAATTAAATTCTGGTAAATTCAATTTTTTTCTGTCCAGGATTATATACAGTATATTTGTACCCTTTTATTTGTTTTTTCTGGTCCATATTTTCACCATTCAGCTTTATTTTAAACAATAAGATACCTTCCCCTTTACAAATTCTCGCCGGAAACCGCCATGCTCCCAAAACCACTTCTAACGATGTGCCAGACAAAACAAACAATCACCCTAAAACAAGAAAGGAATGTGTATTTACTTCAGACATTCAGACCTGTCTCAGTACTACAGGTAATGTTCAATGTAAACATTACCTGTAGGACCCACCCTCTGCACTCCTCTGCAGTTCTCAGGAGATGAGAGTATGTAGCTACAGACCCAGACAGGAACAAGCATGGTCAACTCCAGGCCACACAATAACCCCAGTGACAGATGGGGCTTAAGCTCCGATGCTGGCTCTCTTGTACACTGCAGACCTTTTTGTTTGGAGGGTTCACCAGAAGAACATGAAAAGGAAGTGCTGTGCCCTGCTTGGCCTGTGATTTGGTCCGGACAAACAAGAAACACTCAATTCCTGATTTAATGTGTTTTGTCTTGTTAATCGTCACTAATCCAAACAGAGATTCCAGACAGGGCCCACCCAGATGAGAAAGGTGAAAGTTATGGAGGCAGAAAGATGCAGCTGTTTCCCTTCGTCACAGGACACAGGTGACACAATAGATATGTGTACCTGATGATATGGGAACCTCTGCCACTGAGGGCCAGAGGCCCCGTCGACAAACAGGTCTGTGTTTGAGTGAGAGGTATAGAAAACACAGTGTAAATTATGATGGATAACTATATTTTTGTTTATTACATACTTAATCATATATATAACGCGAGGACACTACATTTAAAGGGGCAGTGCAGTCAATCATTAGATTTTTCTGTCTTTTCTATATATTCCCACACTATGCGTTTGGAATAATACTGGAAAATTGTGAAAATTGTGATAACGCACTTTTAGTGTAAGAGCTATTTGAAAAGACTGCCTGAAATTTCAGCTTGTTTGTCTGTGTGGGTTTTTTGGACCATCTGATGACATAACCAGGCGGTACAAGTTAATAGACCAATAACAAAGAGAGTTTGCTCTCCTCTCTGCCAATAATAGCTAGTTTTCAGGTTACACAGTCCTCCCATTATGTTCCTCCAATTAGGCTTCTCAGACCACTCCCAGACAGTCCTAACAAAGTTCTTGCTTATTTTTTTTCTAGGAAGCTATTGTTGTTTCTTTTTGACCATTTTCATTGAAAAAAAAGTCACTGTAAGGTACTTAATTGTTACACAGAAATGATTTGATATTGGTGATGAAAACAGCTGCGTTGGACCTTTGACTCTGTTTATGTGCAACAAAGTCTACATTAATCCAATGTGCATTTGACATTTCCCCCTTCTTGTTCCAGAGTGAATGTGATCCACATTAAGCCCAGATGTCAGGCTGCAGTAATCCCGGCTACTTTCATATAATTAGTACCCACCACTCCTAATTGTGAAAAAAACCTTTCATGATCCTTTATTTTCACACCACACCACACCAACCAGTGTGCAGTATTATTAGCCTATATTGACGTTTCTGTTGTTGATTTCAGAGCTCTCGCTGTACACCAACCAGCAATTCAAGTGACATGATACTGAAACAGCCCTGGTGGGGGGAGACAGGTGGAGAAACATCTGCCTGCTTGATGACTCTGTTCACTACCTGTTCCTTCTGAACCTCTCTAGGTTACAAGCATTTCGCTACACTCGCATTTAACATCTGCTAACCATGTGTATGTGACAAATAACATTTGATTTGATTTGATTTGATTTGATTTAGTGGAGGGAGGGGAGGAAAAGGAAGAGAATGTTTGTTTTGAACATGCAGCCAGGATACCGTAGAAGAGCCACCGTGCTTCAGATTCTATGGTAGACAGATCAAAGGCATGACGTTTGCTGGGTAGTGGGGAAAACGATAGAGCAGCCTGTGTGCTGTACATGGTCTGACTTGCTGTAGCAGGACTAGCGCACCTGAAGGAACGACACAATGCCATGATAACAATCTGCCGTGGCAGGGGATGGAACCGTGTGTGTTTGTGCCGTATTCATGTGCCTCGGCCAGCGATGCCTATCAAGGTTTTGGGCTACAATTAGGCTTTTGTGAGAAGTCTCTTATTTCTGTTGCTGTTTTTGAGTGTGGTATGATTTATCATGCTGTTTTTATGACTAACTAGTCCAGTTTTGTTAGATGGAAACAAGATGGATTACATTATTTAAGACCTCTGACTACCTTTTGGTGACCCTCAGGCAAGAAACCCTCAGGCAAGACATTTCTCTTCGTTTCTCTCTCTCTTCCATTCCCCTCCTCTGTCCTCCCTCCCTCCCTCCCTCCCTCCCCCTCCCTCCCTCCCTCCCTCCCTCCCTCCCTCCCTCCCTCCCTCCCTCCCTCCCTCCCTCCCTCCCTCCCTCCCTCCCTCCCTCCCTCCCTCCCTCCCTCTCTCTCTCTCTCTCTCTCTCTCTCTCTCTCTCTCTCTCTCTCTCTCTCTCTCTCTCTCTCTCTCTCTCCCTCCCTCCCTCCTCTCCCTCCCTCCCTCCCTCCCTCCCTCCCTCTTTCTCTCTTTCTCTCTCTCCCTTCTCTCCCTTCCCTTCTCTTCTCTCTCCTATGGCAGTGGTGGATTAGCACTGATATGCTCCGATTGCCTCCACCTGTCAGCTGAGTTAACCTCTGGCTGCTGCTCTGTGCAATCAGCCATGCTAAGGTCAGACGCAGGACTCTTCCACTGATGGGCAAACAGTCCCACCCAGCCCTGGCCCCACCCCCAGCCAACAACACACCTGGCCCCCCTTTCCCTAGCCCCTCGCTCGTCCACTCAGCAAACTCAGGCCCGACAGCATTCACTCACCCAGCTGCTCAGGACAGCATATCCACTAATGGAATTAAATACATCTCGAGCTGGCCGACAGGCAGAAAACTGCTTGCAAAACAGCTGTGTTAAATTGAGTAGCAAAATTTGAACAACCATGTCGTGAAGATTAATTTCAGCTCAGCTCTTGGTCTGGCCATGGCTGGCCAAGCTTAGTCTGCCTGTGATGTATTTGAGTGTAATAACAGTTCTGCTATGCACCCACAATCTCTGGGTTTGTTTATTTTTGTCCACACATGCTGCATGTATCCTGTATCTTACCCCATTAACACTAACACTGTATTGAAACCACTGCAATCTGCAAAAAAAACATTCAAAAACACACCAACAATTAACGTGATTCTGTGGATTTTGATGTTCGATAACAGGTTGTTTTTACCTTCGTAGTATACATTCTGCCTGGAATGAAAACTTGTGAAAATGTTCAAAGCTTTACCCTGCTACTGTAAGCTTTTCACTGGGAACATTTATCTCCAATTAAAGCCCCAGATCAGTGGAGGGCTTGGGAGGGGAGGGGAGGGGAGGGGAGGGGAGGGGAGGGGTGATTGGCATCTCGATGTGTGGTCCTGTCCTGTGTTATTCCCTCCTCCCAACGCAGCTGCTGTGCAGGGAGCTACACCTCTGCACGCCTCATTGCCTCTCCCCCCCTGCCTGCCCCTAGGAGCCTGCAGCAGCCCGTCAACAGGAAGTGTCTCCCCCTCATCTATATCTCCTCCATCATACCTGGCCAGTCTGTCCTGCCGTCACTCTGTCATCACACTCAGCACACTAATGTCAATACGTGCAGCGAAGTCACCCTCCTCTCTTGTTTGTCCTGTTCTGTTTGCCTGTTCTGTTTTTCTAGAGAGGCTTCATGCAATATGTTGATGCTGTTATTTTCTGGCTGTATGAATCTTTAGTACACAATTATGTCTTCAACAACCTGCTCAGTTAGTACAAGAGCAAAACGTGAATTAACATACTGTGATGGGTAGTTAATCGCTCAATTCTCCTGAGGGATTACGAAAGTAATACCAAGCATCAACACCCTAATGTGGGAGGCTATTTCTTTATTTGTTTTTCTGGCAGTAATGTAGAGTTTTGTTTGGGTGTTTTTTCTCAGCTGAGGTGTCCTCTGTCTGAACGCTGAGGCAGTCCCCTAGATGCAGGAAATCCTCTCTCTTGTTTTGTCGTCTTGGCGACAGCAGAAATCAGCTTCTTAGTGGAAAGTGGATGGGGGCTGGAGACAATGGAGACTGGGTACAGTACATCTCTCTCCGTCGGGCCTGATAAGTGAGGAGAGCACCGGATGAAAATGTACGGCCTGGGATTTTGGAGAGCCTGAGCAGCGGCGTGGAGATGATTCGCTGCTTGTCTGGGACTCGATCAGCGTAATGAGTTTTGGACTGCCCACCTAAGCCACTCGGGTGCCAGGGACAGTTTTTACTGTTTTATCTAAAGGAACTCCCTGTACTTACGGCTACAACCTTCTCATTAACATATCGCTAAGCCTCCTCTGAAAGCCCTGAGAGCAGCAGAAAGATATCTGACCTCTGGATGGGGCACAAAAAATTGCATTGCCCCTCATAACATGAGGATTAATCCCACATATGATTACACATTAAATTACCTGGGATGTATGCATTTGTGCTGTGCTTTGGCATCAGCACGTCAAGGTTTTTCACAAAGTTGATAGCAACTACTTCCTTGCAAATGGAAAAAAATCCTTGTAACCAATCGTTTTTTTTTTAAATATATCGACTGACATTCTGCCTGGCTTACCCTTTTCTTTACAAAAAAGAAAGATTAACACAATCCGTTGCAAGCCACCTCGACTTTGCAAGGTGCTTAAGGACTAAGAGTAAAGAGGATTTCTCCGGTGGTTTCTGAGAAGATGCTGAGGAATCTAGGGGCATTACTTTTGCCCACCTGGAAGTTAACAGCAGACCACACCAACTCTGTCCTTTGTCTATCAGCTTAGTGCCCTTGCACTCTGAGCGCTGATAACAAGCACCTATTCAGTTTCCCTTTGTTGCCCTCTCCCTTCCCCTGGCCACAAACAGGACTCACAGACAGGCTGGGAACACACACAGAAACACAGGCAGACAGACACACAGACACACAGGCAGACAGACACACAGTCACACAGACACACAGGCAGACAGACACACAGACAGACACACAGACAGACACACAGACAGACACACAGACAGACAGACAGACAGACAGACAGACAGACAGACAGACAGACAGACAGACAGACAGACAGACAGACAGACACACACACACACACACACACACACACACACACACACACACACACACACACACACACACACACACACACACACACACACACACACACACACACACACACACACACACACACACACACACACACACACACTGGCCTCCACTCCTTCACACGGTCTACACTCACACTCATCAGTCAACTGTCCCACTTCTAAAAGTCCCAAACCCCACAACATGTCTTATTACAGGTATGCAGGATCTAATCCCAAAATCACAGCAAGCCTCATTCTTATCTGCTGTGCTCTCAGCATGTAAACACACCTCGCCTAGGTATTTTACCTCCAAATGATCAACTCCTCACTTTCCCCTCACCACTCTCCTCCCCTCTAAGCTGTTTTTCTGCTAACTTTTAGCTTCATACTGAAAAATAAGCAGGTGGCGGATAAGGATGTATCTCCCAGGTAATGTGGATTTAAGACTTACATGAGGCGCCTTTAAACATTAAGAGCCGATAATCACCATTTCATCTGACAGGACTTGTGTTTTTACCCTCACTGTCCCTTTCAGAAGCCATGTCCTGACTGTCACAGGGTGGCGTGAGGAATTGCCATTGATTGCCCTGGGTGGCTGACGTTAATAGGTGCTCGCTTTGTTGAACCCCTGTGATTTATGCACCTCTGTCTAAAGGCCGGCCGAGTCGGCCTGCTGCTCCTTTAACGTAGGCCAGCAACCTCCCAATAGTGGCCATGTGGTTTCACCACTGCGTCCAAATCCCCATTCAAATGAACTGCCTCCAGATCCAGAACAACAACAAAGCAAAGTTTTCCAAGATTTTGAGAGTTTATTCCAAAGACTTTTGCTAAACACACTGTTCATACTTATCATGAACAGCTTCACCAATCGGAGGATTGATCTCGCGGGCGTGGGAGATGATCTAACGGGAGCAGCCCCGGGCCGGATGGATGTTTTCAACGAGAATGGAAGAATTTATGAAGGGCAACCTGGAAGCCAAACAGAGTTTCGACAAGGAAAGGGAGAAGAAACAGACGGCTCCCTCCAATCTGTCCAAATGCCCCAGTGTGCCCATTGCCCAGTGCCAGTTGCCCATTTACACCAGGCAGGGGCCTGCTCTCAATCACCCGTTTATCTCACTCCGTTCCCCCCGGCCAGGCAGATGGCAGTGCCACCCCTGCCAAAGGAGCGTGCCAACCCCCGCACCAAGCAGGAATGCTAAACGAGTCAGCTGTATGCATTTGGCATTAGCATATAGTTGACATGTTTGGAAACTTTCATGATAGCCTCGGACCATGCGCTGGAGCCAAGTCTCTCACAGTAGAGAGGTGTTTACGGGACCAGTTGGCTAGGGAGGATCCCAACAAAGGCCCTCGTAAAATAAATATTCTTTTGAAGGAGTAAAAGCTACTAAACCATTCTTTGTTTCAATAGGCCAAGTGTCCACTATGCAGTATGCCCAAGTGTCAACTATGCCCAGAGTCACCTAATACAATTTGTTCTCCAGCAACTGGGTACAGTTAGCCTCTACGACTAGAAGCCAGGAAAATGTGTGGCGTCTCCAAGAGGCCATATGCCATTACGTACTTCAGTTTGTGTCGGCTGTCAAATCAAATGATGCAGGAGAAAACATGAGGTCAATTTCATATTTTGGACGATACCCTCAGCTGAAAGAATACGTATAGTACATATCGCGGTGTAAAGGGGTTCATATGAATAAATGGCTAATCAAAAGCCTACATGAAATCTGATGATAAGCATCAGACCATGTAGCCACAGAAGCACAGAGCAGCTATTTGACTTTTGCACAAAATGTTCCGAAATGTTTTAGGTTTTCATTAGCTGGCTCTAAAAGGAATTCCCGTTTGGTTAAAATGCTGTGGCTGAAGTTCGTTTGGTTTTGGATGATTAATAATGTAGTTTGAGTCAAGTCGTTGATTGTGGATGGCTCTGTCTTGCCCTGGTCGAACCCATGTGGCGTTTGCCTTCCCTTAACTGTCTGCAGTCGGGCCTTTCAGCACAGAAATGGCTTTGACTCCTATAATTGACGTAATTATGCACAGATCATGATACTGCACAATTACCTCTTTTTTCTTCTTTCCCCCATTGCAGACCTTTTATTTTGTCCCCTCCAGAAGAACCCGAGTCCCGCTGAACCCCTCAGCTCAGACTATACATGCAGTTGGCTGTGAACAGTAGACAAAGAATAGTCTAGTCCTGGTACCGCTCACAATATAATTAGCTTTCCGCACGTTGGACCAAAAGCAGTTGACAGTTCACTTGACCAAGGGCTCACTTAGTTGGACTTGTGCTCAATAAAAAGGTCACGTTGTTTGGAAGGAGTTCTTAGTGGGAATCAGGCCTTTTCCACCAGGATCACTGCTATCCAAAACATGAAGACCTTTATTTTTGTATATTTTTGAATGCTCATGTTTTGAGATAGATATCTCACACTGTGAAAATCAGTCAACAAACAGACAGCATGCGTAGGGCTGGGTTTGATTCTTTTTTTTTCTCCTTTCCCAGACTGTCATTAAAACTGCTGTTCCAGCCTCAGTGAGTCAAGGGAGATAGCTGATAACAACAGTAGAAGAGGTAATTACACCTATCTGTCCACAACCTTTGTCTCAGAGCAACGGAGCCTCACAGTGGAGCAGATAGAGGCGGGGCGGTGAGGAGTGGGCCCTCTCGGTCCGGGAGAAGGAGACGACCCGTTTGCCTGGGGCTAAACAGGCTCTCTCCACCTGCCAGCTGTTGAGCACAGCTTTAAACTCTGGGATGGAGACAAGCCTGAAGAGATTGGAAAGTTAGCGAGACAATAGACAGGTTGACAAAAAAGAAGTCCTGCTTGTACCACTCTCTCCCGCCCTTTCTCTCAATAACATGGTCGTGTAAAATAACACTCTACCTGAAGGTTATTTAACAAAGCTTTACTTATCATGACGTTATATTATGTCTCAAAGCAAAACGTTGTTTGCTATGAGACAGATGTGTTCATCAAATGAAGAGTGTATGTATTGTGTTTCCATCCCCACCCTTTATGAACCAAGGTAAAGGGGTTAGACAAATAGATTTTTGAAGATGTGAAGTTTATTCTGAATTCTCAGGTTGTTGTTTTGTTTTTTACCAATGAAAGACATTTTTAATGTCAGTCTCAGATCAATATGCAAACACAATGCAGACCAGAGTACTGTCGTCTGAGCATGTTGGGCTCACAATAGCCTGAATAGTTTTGTCTCTATAGACCTTGGCCCTGTAGTGTCCAACATAAATGACACAATTGCCAGTTTCATAGAATGAGATCAGATCATTGATTAAAAACCAAATATATGTTGTCACATACTTTTACATGTAATAACACAGACTCATGGAGAGGCTGCGTTATACAAAGGATATGGCAGAATCTTTTGTAGCAAACATGGCCGCCCCAGCTCCCTCATGTGTAGCCTCTCCATGTGGTTAGCAGTGCCGTGAGTAATCCTAGTAACTAGTCAATATTTTGGCCAGCTTTGTGGTGTTTGACATACCATTGCGAGTGGATGGAGTGATGGATGATGGATAAACACTTTGTGTGTGTGTGTGTGTGTGTGTGTGTGTGTGTGTGTGTGTGTGTGTGTGTGTGTGTGTGTGTGTGTGTGTGTGTGTGTGTGTGTGTGTGTGTGTGTGTGTGTGTGTGTGTGTGTGTGTGTGTGTGTGTGTGTGTGTGTGTGTGTGTGTGTGTGTGTGTGTGTGTGAACCAACTAATCCCCCAGCCTTCTACAGGTGAGGTCTAACTGGATTCCTCTCAGCTTGGTCCGCCCTCGCAGGAGAGAGGCATTCTGGGAACTGTTAATGTTTAACTCTCCTAAACAAATATGAATGTACATACATGAAGTGTGTTATTTGGAAAAGCTACATTTTTTTTCAGTCAAGGGCTATAACTATGCCTTAGTCATGAGTATTTAGGATTCGTGTGTTTTATGGACAATGAACCAATTAGGAATTTTCCATTGTTGCCAAATGGTGTTTGACAATCTGCTGTTACTTTTCAGCACAAGTTTATGTTCAAATCATTGTACATTTGTATTTATTATTTTAACATATGTAGTACTCTCTTTGCCTAAAATGTTTTTTTTTTGTTGCGTGAATCTTTGAGAGCATAAAGTGCTGCTGTTTTATTCCATGTGTGCTACTCACTCCTCAGTCGTCCTCCAGCCGGCAACAACAGAAAAGTTCCTTTCATTACTCCAACGGCTTCCAACCATTCATTTGACACCGATTGGGTCAGTTGATATTTTCAAAATACATCCTGCATGAATAATGTCGGGTGAAAATACTATATCTGAGCAACAGACATGCTGATTAACAAGCCCAGTTAATCTGCAGGCCAGGAGACTGCATAGCCTCCACTCTGAGCACATTCCACTAGTGCTGCATATTGCACCCTGCACCTCTAGATGCTAAAATAATACTCCTGATATATTAGAGTAAACCCTCAACTGCTTATGTGGCAGAACCCCCTCATTACATTTACGAGGAGGTTTAAATTCAGGTTTAGAGAGTGGTGTGTTGTCATAGAAGAGTTGGTGGCTTGGGTATGGTGTGATGAGGGGCAGTGGTGGAAAAAGTACAAAATTGTCATACTTGAGTAAAAGTAAAGATACCTTAATATAAAATGTTTCAAGTAAAAGTGAAAGTCGCACAGTAAAACATTACTTGAGTAAAAATATAAAGTACTTGGTTTGAAAGAAACTAAATGTCATTTCTAAAATATACTGTACTTAAGTAGAAATCATTTCAAATTCCTTATATTAATGAAACCAGATGGCACCATTATGAATCAGACATAATTTACAAATGGAGCATGTGTGTTTAGTGAGTCAGCCAGATCAGAGGCAGTAGGGATGACCAGGGATATTCTCTTGATAAGTGTGTGAATTGGACCGTTTCTCTGTCCTGCTAAGCATTCAAAATGTAATGAGTACTTTTGGGTTTTAGTGAAAATGTATTGAGTAAAAAGTACATTATTTTCTATAGGAATGTAGTGAATTAAAAGTAGTCAAAACTATAAATCGTAAAGGAATGTACAGATCCCCCCCCCCCCAAAACAAAATGACTGAAGTAGTACTTTAACGTATGTTTACTTAAGTACTTTACACCACTGGGGTGGGTTGATGGTGTTTAAGACTGAGGGTACCCAGGTTGCCAGGTGGTCTGATGTCTTTGGAAAGGTGGGTGCTGTAGTGGTGGTCAGGTGATCTGGCAGTCTGTAGGTAGAATTCACTTTAATACACCTACTATACATGTATACCCTTTTTAACCTTTGGAGGTTTTTTTCTAAGCAGAAACTCTTAGAACCTGTGCTAGGGTGCGTGAGTGAGATTTCGGTTTTAGGATTAGCAGTAATACCTGACATTAAAAAAGTAAACAGAACATCCTTCTGTTAGCAGCTCCCTTTCCATCTGAACACTGCAAAGACAACAAATGTCCCGGGGAGGAAGGGAGGGAGGGGATGACTCACCATGTCACAGTGCATTTACTCCCTTGGCACACAGCCTAATCTTTTAATTGTGTCTGTGTGTGAACTCTTTCATAGAACCAAAAGAAACCATTTAAAAGTGAATCTTTGCCATCATCGGCAAAGAACTGAGTATACGTGTCGATGAGTGCCTTGGGTATTCCTGAGGTAATCCTGGTTTTTGTTGTCTGAACATTTAAAGATTTAAAGATATTGAATAGTACATGATTTAATGTATATGGCTTACTGTGCTAATGTGGCTATATGTCATAGGTTGTGCTTATGTTATGGTGGTGTTTTTGTGTCTTTAGTGAAGTCATTTTCAGGAATCATATTCGGAGGTACACTACCATTCAAAAGTTTGGGGTCACTTAGAAATGTCCTTGTTTTTAAAGAAAAACATATTTTTTGTCCATTAAAATAACATAAAATTGATCGCAAACACAGTGTAGACATTGTTAATGTTGTAAATGACTATTGTAGCTGGAAACGGCTGATTTTTAATGGAATATCTACATAGGCGTACGGAGGTTCATTATCAGCAACCATGACTCCTGTGTTCCAATGGCATTGTGTTAACTTATCCAAGTTTATCATTTTTAAAAGCCTAATTGATCATTAGAAAACCCTTTTGCAATTGTGTTAGCACAGCTGGAAACTGTTGTTCTGATTAAAGAAGCAATAAAACTGGCCTTCTTTAGACTTAGCACAGCTGAGTCTAAAGTGTTCTAATTATCAATTAGCCTTTTAAAATGATAAACTTGGATTAGCTAACACAACGCACCATTGGAACACAGGAGTGATGGTACGCCTATGTAGATATTCCATTAAAAATATGACATTTCCAGATACAATAGTCATTTACAACATTAAAAATGTTTACACTGTATTTCTGTATGTTATTTTAATGGACAAAAAACTTGCTTTTCTTTCAAAAACAAGGACATTTCTAAGTGACTCCAAACTTTTGAATGGTAGTGTAGATTCAAAATGTTTCCTATTATCAATCAATATATATTTCTAGCCTGCAGCCTTGATACATTTGAGCATTCTTAAAATCTCACCGTCCGTATCTCTCCTTGTTAGTGAAGGTGTTATATTTCACCAGGGTGACCCAACAGGTGGAATCCAGGTAGAGAGCGACAGGCAGAGAGAGAGAGAAGAGAGAGAGAGCGTGCATGTGCGAGTGCGCACGCATTTGTGAGGGCGTGTGTGCATGTGAGTATGTGCTTGCGTGTGTTTTGTGTGGATCTGTGTCCTAGGTAGAGAAAGTCATTTATCACCATGCACACAGAGAGCTCTCATTACCTCCCGTGAAGGTGTGTCCACTCCCAGGAGTCAGGTGTCACTGCCTGAGGGACTGGCCTAGCACATCCTGCAGCAGCCACAGCACAGGAGCCTGGGAGAGGAGAGGCCTGGCTGGGGAGAGGGAGAAAGACCTGGGACCACAACCTCTTACCCACTCAATACCCACATGTTGTGTTGTTTTTCAACCATATTTGTCCATCATACAAACCTTACAACAGTTATCCATCAGAAATGACAATGAGCCTCTGCATGCAGCTGATCTCTGTCTCACTTTTTCTCTTTTTCATAAACAAACTCATGCACTGTAGATTGCTGGAATGTATGCACTGGTTGCTATCGATGCATACATTTTCCCTCATCCTCAGTATTACGGCCAGCTTTCCTCCAAACCCTAGCATTTGTTGATCTCTACCTTAAAAATGTTTGAAGATGCTTTTAGCCACAGAAACAAGCATACCCTTGAGACACTCAAACAGGAAACAGTTCAGCAGTTCATTGTGAGCCACTCTGGAAGTACACATTGCAGTTGAATGTTATTTCCACTTCTTGCCAGTGTTATAGAGGTTCACATTTTTTCTTTTTTTTGTACAAGCATGTCTGTCAGCTTTGAGTAATTTTCAGTAAAAAGTTTTACAAGTAGCACACACAAAGCATGATATTTCTCATATTATTCTGAAGATAACACTTTTGGTGCATAAAAAAATCATTATTTTGGTGTTTTGAGGGGTCACATTCATAACTTTTGAATGGCCCAGTTCAGTCAAAACAATATATTTTCATGTGTTTTATACTATAAACTCAGCAAAAAAAGAAACATCCTCCCACTGTCAACAGCGTTTATTTTCAGCAAACTTAACATGTGTAAATATTTGTATGAACATAACAAGATTCAACAACTGAGACATAAACTGAACAAGTTCCACAGACATGTGATTAACAGAAATGGAATAATGTGTCCCTGGGGCGTCAAAATCAAAAGTAACAGTCAGTATCTGGTGTGGCTACCAGCTGCATTAAGTACTGCAGTGCGTCTCCTCCTCATGGATTGCACCAGATTTGCCAGTTCTTGCTGTGAGATGTTAGCCTACTCTTCCACCAAGGCACCTGCAAGTTCCAGGACATTTCTGTGGTGGAATGGGCCTAGCCCTCACCCTCCAATCCAACAAGTCCCAGATGTGTTCAACGGGATTGAGATCCGGGTTCTTCGCTGGCCATGGCAGAACACTGACATTCCTGCCTTGCAGGAAATCCCGCACAGAACGAGCATTATGGCTGGTGGCATTGTCATACTGGAGGGTCATATCAGGATGAGACTGCAGGAAGGGTACCACATGAGGGAGGAGGATGTCTTCCCTGTAACGCACAGCATTGAGATGGTCTGCAATGACAACAAGCTCAGTCCGATGATGCTTTGCCACACCACCCCAGACCATGACGGACCCTCCACCGCCAAATCGATCCCGCTCCAGAGTACAATCTTCGGTGTAACGCTCATTCCTTTGACGATAAACACGAATCCAACCATCACCCCTGGTGAGACAAAACCATGACTCATCAGTGATGAGAACTTTTTGCCAGTCCTGTCTGGTCCAGCGAAAGTAGGTTTGTGCCCATAGGCAACAACGTTGCCGGTGATGTCTGGTGAGGACCTGCCTTACAACAGGCCTACAAGCCCTCAGTCCAGTCTCTCTCAGCCTATTATGGACAGTCTGAGCACTGATGGAGGGATTTTGCGTTCCTGGTGTAACTCGGGCAGTTGTTGTTGCCATCCTGTGCCTATCCCGCAGGTGTGATGTTCGGATGTACCGATCCTGTGCAGGTGTTATTACACGTGGTCTGCCACTGTGAGGACGATCAGCTGTCCATCCTGTCTCCCTGTAGTGCTGTCTTAGGCGTCTCACAGCACAGACATTGCAATTTATTGCCCTGGCCACACTGCAGTCCTCATGCCTCCTTGCAGCATGCCTAAGGCACATTCACGCAGATGAGCAGGGACCCTGGGCATCTTTCTTTTTGTGTTTTTCAGAGTCAGTAGAAAGGCCTCTTTAGTGTCCTAAGTTTTCATAACTGTGACCTTAATTGCCTACCTTCTGGAAGCTGTTAGTGTCTTAACGACAGGTCCATGTTCATTAATTGTTTATGGTTCATTGAACAAGCATGGGAAACAGTGTTAAAACCCTTTACAATGAAGATCTGTGAAGTTATTTGGATTTTTACAAATTATCTTTGAAAGACAGGGTCCTGAAAAAGGGCCGTTTCTTTTTTTTGCTGAGTGTATATATTTCCACACTATGAGGTTGGAGTAATACTGTGAACTTGTGAAAGCAATGATAATGGCCTTTTAGTGTAAGAGCTGTTTGAAAAGACAACCTACATTTTCAGCCTGTGAGGTGAGAGTGAGTTTTGGTTTGGTAACATCACATTGCATTATATTATATAACAGGCCAATAAGAAAGAGTTCCAAATGTCTCTCAATAACAACTCATTTTCTGTCCCCCACCCCCACTCAAACCACGCCCAGACAGTCCAAGCGCAATTCTTGCTTGTGATATTGCGCTTTGCTAAGAAGCACTTTGTTTTCAATTTAAAATAGTCAGATAGAGAAACGAATCCCAGTAAGGTACTTAATTGTTACCCAGAAATGATTTGATATTGAGATAAGAATAGCTGCATTAGATGAACCCTTTCATAATATTGTGTCTTTGTGTGCTGTTACTCAGGAGGTGGAAAATGTGCAACCGTTGTTGGTATACTGTAGGTATTTCTACACAAACTATTTGGATGACTTTGTCAATGCGAGACGTCTGTGTGCTTGTTTTGGTGTGTCCATTAAAGCCATACGTCTTTTAGACATTTGTGAACTCCTGAACTCCCATAACCTCCTGGTTTTGTTTTGTTTGTTGTGGATAATTGATAGGACTGAACAACAACAACAGACATAAAGGTATTAATGCTAAAGGTTTACGGAATGTGAAGGACACTACGGATGTGTACTTTTTTCATCTTCAACGGAAGAGGAGCACATTTAGGAAATCACATTTTGGATTGTTTTAATGTTATGTCATGTTATGTTAGGTACAACTCTCCTCCATATGTATTTCGACAGTGAATCTAAACGTTAGATTTTGAGAATGTTTGATATTAGGCGACAGAGCCGAATGTCAGCTTTTATTTTGTTTTATTGCCATACATACTGTATCCGTTTTACCATTTAGAAACAAAAAGCACTTTACGTATGTAGTCCCCCCATTTGAGGAGGTCATAAGCATTTGGACATATTCACTTACAGTGCCTTCAGAAAGTATTGCCACCCCTTTACTTGTTTCACATTTGATTGAGTTACAGCCTGGTTTTTAAATGGATAAAATGTTGATTCTGTGTCACTGGGCCTATGCATGATGTCCCATGATATCAAAGTAGAAGTTTTACAAAAGAAAAAAAAAAATGAAAAGTGGAAATGTCTTGAGTCACTAAGTATTCAACTTCTTTGTTATGGCCTAAAAAAGTTCAGGAGGAAACATTTGATGAACATGGCACATAATAAGTGGCATGGTGTTATGCAGGTGAATGAGGACCCAAAAGCGACTTGGCGAAAACAGAGTATTTAATCCAGTAAAGTTACTTTACAAACAAAAGGCATAATACTACTCGTAATGACGAGAACAGACAGGAGACTTGATCAAGAACTGCAGGTTGCCTCGGGAAGGCACTTGAACGTAGCAGCCTCAGACACCTGCTCACCACGCAGCATCTGAGGGAAACACGACACGACAGGGCAATACATAGACACAGCACGGTGAACAATAGATAAGGATCCGACAGGGCAGGAACGGAAAACAAGGGAAGAAATAGGGACTCTAATCAGGGGAAAAGATAAGGAACAGGTGTGGGAAGACTAAATGATGATTAGGGGAATAGGAACAGCTGGGAGCAGGAACGGAACGATAGAGAGAGGAGAGAGAGGGAGGGGAGAGAGAGGGATAGAAAAAGGGAACGAACCTAATAAGACCAGCAGGGGGAAACGAACAGAAGGGAAAGCATAATGACAAGACAATCTAAGACAAAACATGACAGTACCCCCCCACTCACCGAGCGCCTCCTGGCGCACTCGAGGAGGAATCCTGGCGGCAACGGAGGAAATCATCAATAAGTGAACGGTCCAGCACGTCCCGAGACGGAACCCAACTCCTCTCCTCAGGACCGTAACCCTCCCAATCCACTAAGTATTGGTGACCCCGTCCCCGAGAACGCATGTCCATGATCTTACGTACCTTGTAAATAGGTGCGCTCTCGACAAGGACGGGAGGGGGAGGGAAGACGAACGGGGGTGCGAAGAAAGGGCTTGACACAGGAGACATGGAAGACAGGATGGACGCGACGAAGATGTCGCGGAAGAAGCAGTCGCACAGCGACAGGATTGACGACCTGGGAGACACGGAACGGACCAATGAACCGCGGAGTCAACTTACGAGAAGCTGTCGTAAGAGGAAGGTTGCGAGTGGAAAGCCACACTCTCTGGCCGCAACAATACCTTGGACTCTTAATCCTGCGTTTATTGGCGGCTCTCACAGTCTGTGCCCTGTAACGGCAAAGTGCAGACCTCACCCTCCTCCAGGTGCGCTCACAACGTTGGACAAACGCTTGAGCGGAGGGAACGCTGGACTCGGCAAGCTGGGATGAGAACAGAGGAGGCTGGTAACCCAGACTACTCTGAAACGGAGATAACCCGGTAGCAGACGAAGGAAGCGAGTTGTGAGCGTATTCTGCCCAGGGGAGCTGTTCTGCCCAAGACGCAGGGTTTCTGAAAGAAAGGCTGCGTAGTATGCGACCAATCGTCTGATTGGCCCTCTCTGCTTGACCGTTAGACTGGGGATGAAACCCGGAAGAGAGACTGACGGACGCACCAATCAAACGACAGAACTCCCTCCAAAACTGTGACGTGAATTGCGGGCCTCTGTCTGAAACGGCGTCTAACGGGAGGCCATGAATTCTGAACACATTCTCGATAATGATTTGTGCCGTCTCCTTAGCGGAAGGAAGTTTAGCGAGGGGAATGAAATGTGCCGCCTTAGAGAACCTATCGACAACCGTAAGAATCACAGTCTTCCCCGCAGACAAAGGCAGACCAGTAATGAAGTCTAGGGCGATGTGAGACCATGGTCGAGAAGGAATGGGGAGCGGTCTGAGACGACCGGCAGGAGGAGAGTTACCCGACTTAGTCTGCGCGCAGTCCGAACAAGCAGCCACGAAACGGCGCGTGTCACGCTCCTGAGTCGGCCACCAAAAGCGCTGGCGAATAGACGCAAGAGTGCCTCGAACACCGGGATGACCAGCTAACTTGGCAGAGTGAGCCCACTGAAGAACAGCCAGACGAGTGGAAACAGGAACGAAAAGGAGGTTACTAGGACAAGCGCGCGGCGACGCAGTGTGCGTGAGTGCTTGCTTAACCTGTCTTTCAATTCCCCAGACTGTCAACCCGACAACACGCCCATAAGGAAGAATCCCCTCGGGATCAGTAGAAGCCACAGAAGAACTAAACAGACGGGATAAGGCATCAGGCTTGGTGTTCTTGCTACCCGGACGGTAAGAAATCACAAACTCGAAACGAGCGAAAAACAACGCCCAACGAGCTTGACGGGCATTAAGTCGTTTGGCAGAACGGATGTACTCAAGGTTCTTATGGTCTGTCCAAACGACAAAAGGAACGGTCGCCCCCTCCAACCACTGTCGCCATTCGCCTAGGGCTAAGCGGATGGCGAGCAGTTCACGGTTACCCACATCATAGTTGCGCTCAGATGGCGACAGGCGATGAGAAAAATAAGCGCAAGGATGAACCTTATCGTCAGACTGGAAGCGCTGGGATAGAATGGCTCCCACGCCTACCTCTGAAGCGTCAACCTCGACAATGAATTGTCTAGTGACGTCAGGAGTAACGAGGATAGGAGCGGACGTAAAACGTTCTTTTAGAAGATCAAAAGCTCCCTGGGCGGAACCGGACCACTTAAAACACGTCTTGACAGAAGTAAGAGCTGTGAGAGGGGCAGCAACTTGACCGAAATTACGAATGAAACGCCGATAGAAATTAGCGAAACCTAAAAAGCGCTGCAACTCGACACGTGACCTTGGAACGGGCCAATCACTGACAGCTTGGACCTTAGCGGAATCCATCTGAATGCCTTCAGCGGAAATAACGGAACCGAGAAAGGTAACGGAGGAGACATGAAAAGAGCACTTCTCAGCCTTTACGTAGAGACAATTCTCTAAAAGGCGCTGTAGAACACGTCGAACGTGCTGAACATGAATCTCGAGTGACGGTGAAAAAATCAGGATATCGTCAAGATAGACAAAAACAAAGATGTTCAGCATGTCTCTCAGAACATCATTAACTAATGCCTGAAAAACAGCTGGCGCATTGGCGAGACCAAACGGCAGAACCCGGTACTCAAAATGCCCTAACGGAGTGTTAAACGTCATTTTCCACTCGTCCCCCTCTCTGATGCGCACGAGATGGTAAGCGTTACGAAGGTCCAACTTAGTAAAGCACCTGGCTCCCTGCAGAATCTCAAAGGCTGATGACATAAGGGGAAGCGGATAACGATTCTTAACCGTTATGTCATTCAGCCCTCGATAATCCACGCAGGGGCGCAGAGTACCGTCCTTCTTCTTAACAAAAAAGAACCCCGCCCCGGCCGGAGAGGAAGAAGGCACTATGGTACCGGCGTCAAGAGACACAGATAAATAATCCTCGAGAGCCTTACGTTCGGGAGCCGACAGAGAGTATAGTCTACCCCGAGGAGGAGTGGTCCCCGGAAGGAGATCAATACTACAATCATACGACCGGTGAGGAGGAAGGGAGTTGGCTCGGGACCGACTGAAGACCGTGCGCAGATCATGATATTCCTCCGGCACTCCTGTCAAATCGCCAGGTTCCTCCTGAGAAGTGGGGACAGAAGAAATGGGAGGGATGGCAGACATTAAACACTTCACATGACAAGAAACGTTCCAGGATAGGATAGAATTACTAGACCAATTAATAGAAGGATTATGACATACTAGCCAGGGATGACCCAAAACAACAGGTGTAAAAGGTGAACGAAAAATCAAAAAAGAAATAGTCTCACTGTGGTTACCAGATACTGTGAGAGTTAAAGGTAGTGTCTCAAATCTGATACTGGGAAGATGACTACCATCTAAGGCAAACATGGGCGTAGGCTTGTCTAACTGTCTGAAAGGAATGTCATGTTTCCGAGCCCATGCTTCGTCCATGAAACAACCCTCAGCCCCAGAGTCAATCAAGGCACTGCATGTAGCACCCGAACCGGTCCAGCGTAGATGGACCGACATAGTAGTACAGGATCTAGATGAAGAGACCTGAGTAGTAGCGCTCACCAGTAGCCCTCCGCTTACTGATGAGCTCTGGCCTTTACTGGACATGAATTGACAAAATGTCCATCAAATCCGCAATAGAGGCACAGGCGGTTGGTGATCCTCCGTTCCCTCTCCTTAGTCGAGATGCGAATACCTCCCAGCTGCATGGGCTCAGTCTCTGAGCCAGAGGAGGGAGATGGTTGCGATGCGGAGCAGGGAAACACCGTTGACGCGAGCTCTCTTCCACGAGCTTGGTGACGAAGATCTACCCGTCGTTCTATGCGGATGGCGAGAGCAATCAAAGAGTCCACACTGGAAGGAACCTCCCGAGAGAGAATCTCATCTTTGACCACTGCGTGGAGTCCCTCCAGAAAACGAGCGAGCAGCGCCGGCTCGTTCCAGTCACTAGAGGCAGCAAGAGTGCGAAACTCTATAGAGTAATCCGTTATGGATCGATCACCTTGGCATAGGGAAGCCAGGGCCCTAGAAGCCTCCCTACCAAAAACTGAACGGTCAAAAACCCGAATCATCTCCTCTTTAAAGTTCTGGTAATTGTTAGAACAATCAGCCCTTGCCTCCCAGATAGCTGTGCCCCACTCTCGAGCCCGGCCAGTAAGGAGTGATATGACGTAAGCAACCCGAGCTCTCTCGCTAGAGTATGTGTTGGGTTGGAGAGAGAACACAATATCACACTGGGTGAGAAAGGAGCGGCACTCCGTGGGCTGCCCGGAGTAGCAAGGTGGGTTATTAACCCTAGGTTCCGGAGGCTCGGCAGGCCAGGAAGTAACAGGTGGCACGAGACGAAGACTCTGGAACTGTCCAGAGAGGTCGGAAACCTGAGCGGCCAGGTTCTCCACGGCATGGCGAGCAGCAGACAATTCCTGCTCGTGTCTGCCGAGCATGGCTCCTTGGATCTCGACGGCAGTGTTACGAGCATCTGTAGTCGCTGGGTCCATTCCTTGGTCGGATCCTTCTGTTATGCAGGTGAATGAGGACCCAAAAGCGACTTGGCGAAAACAGAGTATTTAATCCAGTAAAGTTACTTTACAAACAAAAGGCATAATACTACTCGTAATGACGAGAACAGACAGGAGACTTGATCAAGAACTGCAGGTTGCCTCGGGAAGGCACTTGAACGTAGCAGCCTCAGACACCTGCTCACCACGCAGCATCTGAGGGAAACACGACACGACAGGGCAATACATAGACACAGCACGGTGAACAATAGATAAGGATCCGACAGGGCAGGAACGGAAAACAAGGGAAGAAATAGGGACTCTAATCAGGGGAAAAGATAAGGAACAGGTGTGGGAAGACTAAATGATGATTAGGGGAATAGGAACAGCTGGGAGCAGGAACGGAACGATAGAGAGAGGAGAGAGAGGGAGGGGGAGAGAGAGGGATAGAAAAAGGGAACGAACCTAATAAGACCAGCAGGGGGAAACGAACAGAAGGGAAAGCATAATGACAAGACAATCTAAGACAAAACATGACACATGGAGTCAATCTGTGTGCAATAATAATGTTCCAAATGTAGAATTGACTACCTCATCTCTGTACCACACGCATACTGTTCATGTTTTAAATATATGTCAATTCTAAAGTATTTTTGCCTGTAAATGTGTTTTTCATAATGTGTCAGACCCCAGGAAGACTAGCTGTTGCCATTGGTGTCTGTTAATGGGGAACCTAATAACAAGTTTGTAGAGCCACAAGCTTGATGAAGTCATTGCGTGCAAGGAATATGGGATCAAAAACTAAACTTTGGAGTACTTTAATAGACTATAAGTGAATTTGTCCAAACACTTAAATGGAGAGACTACATGTATAAAGTGCATTCATTTCTTAACGGTTAAACAGATATGTATGAAAATACCCTCAAATAAAAGGTGACATTCTGTACTGTCGCCTCATATAAAACATTTGATCTCAAATCCAAAATGCTGGTATATAGAGCCACATTTTTTACAAATTGGTTCACTGTCCAAATACTTATGGAGGGGAGAGTACAGTATATGCTTGATATGCTATGACTCAAAATTGTGGTATTCTTTCATATTGCCCCATGGCAGTAGCTTTTAGCCTTGTCATCCCGACACATTACATGACAGTATTTTGGTATTCCCCAGAGTAACGTCACATAGGCACCACTCCCCTCATAGCTTCCCCCGCTGGCTGGGCCTCACATCACTGGAATCAGGTACGACTGGCATGCCAAGGCCTCGCCCTGAAGACGTCAAACCCGCTGAGATGCTCAACTTTCCATGTCAGCCACGCAGCCAGCCAGCCCAGACGCTCTCTCAGCCTGCCCTCACTAACACCAGGTACGGACAAACCAGTTCTCTCAGCATCTTCCTTCGTAAACCTCCAGGGCAATCCCCTGTTATATCATCCATCTTCTTCATTCTGGCTTGTCATTTTTGTCCTCAACTAAAAATAGTATGAGAAGACACTGTGCATATCCACTTAATTCAAAACTACTTCCATTTAAAAATGTTACAGTAGTAACCATTTTATTTGATAAGTGAATCATAACGATGAGTAATCCAGCATGAGGCTTCTTTTCCTGAAGAGCGTCAGCAGCCTGTAACATTTACATAAAGAGGCATTGTGATTAGGATCTTATCTGCCTCTGAAATATGTGTTTAAGTTGTCTACAATGATGTACAACAGTATAAAATCAAATCAAATCAAATGTATTTATATAACCCTTCGTACATCAGCTGATATCTCAAAGTGCTGTACAGAAACCCAGCCTAAAACCCCAAACAGCAAGCAATGCTAGTGTAGAAGCACGGTGGCTAGGAAAAACTCCCTAGAAAGGCCAAAACCTAGGAAGAAACCTAGAGAGGAACCAGGCTATGCGGGGTGGCCAGTCCTCTTCTGGCTGTGCCGGGTGGAGATTATAACAGAACATGGACAAGATGTTCAAATGTTCATAAATGACCAGTATGGTCCAATAATAATAAGGCAGAACAGTTGAAACTGGAGCAGCAGCACAGCCAGGTGGACTGGGGACAGCAAGGAGTCATCATGTCAGCTAGTCCTGAGGCATGGTCCTAGGGCTCAGGTCCTCCGAGAGAGAGAAAGAAAGATAGAATTAGAGAGAGCACACTTGAAATTCACACAGGACACCAAATAGGACAGGAGAAGTACTCCAGATATAACAAACTGACCCTAGCCCCCCGACACATAAACTACTGCAGCATAAATACTGGAGGCTGAGACAGGAGGGGTCAAACAGGAAGGATATAACCCCACCCACTTTGCCAAAGCACAGCCCCCACACCACTAGAGGGATATCTTCAACCACCAACTTACCATCCTGAGACAAGGCCGAGTATAACCCACAAAGATCTCCGCCACGGGACAACCCAGGGGGGGGGGGGCGCTAACTCAGACAGGATGACCACATCAGTGACTCAACCCACTCAGGTGACGCACCCCTCCCAGGGACGGTATGAGAGAGCCCCGGTAAGCCAGTGACTCAGCCCCTGTAATAGGGTTAGAGGCAGAGAAACTCAGTGGAGAGAGGGGATCTGGCCAGGCAGAGACCGCAAGGGCGGTTCGTTGCTCCAGAGCCTTTCCGTTCACCTTCCTACTCATGGGCCAAACTACACTCAATCATATGACCCACCGAAGAGATGAGTATTCAGTAAAGACTTAAAGACAGTAACCTTCGTCCTCCTTCATCACCTCCCTCGAAACATTGATGTTGCAAACACACAGCACTGTTATTAAAGACGTTACAGACGCACAACACTGCTAAAGATGTTGCAGACGCACAACACTGCTAAAGATGTTGCAGACGCACAACACTGTTAGACGTTTCAGACGCACAACACTGTTAGACGTTTCAGACGCACAACACTGCTAAAGATGTTGCAGACGCACAACACTGTTAAAGACATTGCAGACGCACAAAAAATGTTAAATACGTTGTGGGATGAATCCAAACAACAGGATTTGTTGTTTGGGTTGTTTGGACTCCACCAACTCCACCTGTATTACCAGGATGATTTTTCCCATGAGTGTGTGTCTGTTCGTGTGTGTTTGCATAGGTGTGTGCGTGCGTGAGTGTGGCCTCCAACACAACCTCATCCAATGGGTAGTAAGAGGAGGGAATTACTTCCTGTCATCAGGCTGGATTAGGCATTCAGTTATTCCTGTTTGGCCAAGCCATCTTCATTCTCCCCATCAAAGACCCCAGCTTAACCCAGCAGAATACCTGCAGGCCGTACCGTGTATACACATACCACTAAATCACTGCTTATGCTGTACTTTAGGTTTGAATGTACAGCACCTGTTAGTCTGTCTGAGTCGGTCCAACCACCTAAAATGGGGATGGCTTGGAAATGTACTCAGAGAGAAAAGCTTTCACAAGTTAGTACAGAATGTGTAGCCAACTTCTGTCTCAACTAAACCCCCTCCACCTGAAAACATCCACACAGGTGTGTGGAGAGTCTCTTGGGAAAACACACACACCTTCTCACTCTCACTATCACACACTATCTCTCCTCACACACAAACATGGGAACAAAGCTGGGATTAATATTTCATCAGGAAGCTCAGTAATGATCTGAAATCGGAGGCCCCGTTTGAACTATTATTCTATTTCAATAATTACAGCTGTATCTGAAGTGGGTCAACATCCAGAAATTACACAACCCTAGCCTGCACTCTGTGGCACAGGGGTCACCGCCTGAGTTCACAGCCTAATTATCACGTCAGGTAGACTTTTGACAGAGGATCTCTGGCACAGACATGGTTCCCAGAGTAAAGTTTCAGCTCTGCTGCTCCTGCTACTGGTGCTTGTGGTGGTCACACACTCATTAGCTGGGTGTTCTGGCAAACTGACCTGAGTGAAATACTGAAGATTAAAGTACAGGTGTTGTAAAGGTGTTACAAGTGTTAGGTAAGGAATATGTTCATTTTATGTAACAGGCTTGTGTTTGATTAGGGAAATAAAATAGTAAAATTTTCACTGTTGGGTATTTTGTTTTTAATTTACTCAAACTAATTTAGTAATATATGTGTGTGAACTAATATTGTTATCTTGGGGGGGAAAAAACATTCAAAGTTTCTTATTTTTTTCTGGTAAGTTGACTCTAAGAACACATTCTTATTTAGAACAACAACCTGGGGAATAGTTATGGGGGGAGGAATGAGCCAGTAGGAAGCTGGGGATGATTAGGTGTCCATAATGGTATGAGAGTCAGATTGGAAATGTAGCCAGGACACAATGGTTAACTCTTGCAATAAGTGCCAGGACACCCATTTAACAACCCATCTGAAAGACAGCCATCTAAGCAGGGCAATGTCCCCAATCTTTACCCTGGGGGATTGTGATCAACTTACACCAGAGGAAAGAGTGCCTCCTACTGGTCCTCCAACTCCACTTCCAGCAGCATCTGGTCTCACATCCAGGGACTGACCAGGACCAACCCTGCTTCGCTTCAGAGGTAAACCAGCAGTGGGATGCAGGGTGGTATGGGATGCAGGGTGGTATGGGATGCAGGGTGGTATAGGATGCAGGGTGGTATGGGATGCAGGGTGGTATGCTGCTGGCATACATAAACAATCAAAAGAGAAACAATGAGTGTAAAAATTGTGTTTGTTATCAAAGCAGTTCTGAAGTGAGTTTGTTGTTGAAGTGCGCACTGTGCTGTCCGTCCCCCAAACCTCAAGTATCAGATTAGCTCATTGTGGCAGGATGAATTGCAATCCCAGAGGATACAGAGGCAGCAGTGATGTGAAACCTGTTGAAACCCAAACAGCCGATGTAGTATGATAAGAGGAAGGCCTATTGTGGAACTCAAACCCTCATGTCTCATCTGAGTATGACCTTATTCTCTGGCTCAACAAGTCAGTTTGCAGAGCTGATCTCACTACATTGGCATGAAAATGTATGACTTCAATGTTTATAACTGAAATGTTCAGTGTGCTGTTGTGTACAAAATAAAAACGAATACTGATAATTTCATGAAAATCGGTAAAGACAGCGAAAAGCCCAATGACAAAAATGTAAAATATAGAAATAAAGAGTAGATTGTCAAAATATTTTACATTTTAAACAATCATTTTTTACTAAGTAGGAAAAAAATATGATAGCATGATAATGTAGTTCAGCACCATATTGCTCTTTACTGATGAGATGGGCTGCTTAGTGAAAGAGGGATAACTTCAATGTCTAGAAATGCAGAGAGATGTGACATGTCATCTGAAATGGGGCCCCAGTGTTCTGCCTGACCGCTCCTGACCCAGTGTGCCGTAAACAGGTTGAGGGACAGACAGACACGGAGGCCTGAGGTCACCACAGCCATGAGCCCCCACAGGGTGCTGCTGGACTCCTAACTGTCCCTAACTGGCTCACCGAGACAGACTGCATGTCATAAGAGCGGGTGGTTAGTTAGTTGGTTAGTTAGGAACCTACAATATGGGAATGGGATGGGAGTCTCCATAGGGGTTCCTCGGTTCACTCAATGACTCATCTCAAACTGTCTCATCCTCTTTTTTTGGATACAGCTGCGGGACGGGTGGGAAGGAAGAGGGGGGAGCCCCAAAGCAGATGCCCTTCCCTTCCTCCAGGAGGCCATGCAGCTGCTTCCAGCTGCATCCCAGCCCAGCGGAGAGCTGTCACAGGACATCTGCTTTGGGGCTCTTCGCCCCGCCGTCACCGGCCCTCTTTTCTGCTTCACTGGGGGCTTGTCTCAAGTCGTCAAGGCGCTTGCAACTGTGCGCTGACAGCTGCTGAGGTTAACGACAGGAGAAGGCCCACTGATGCCTGACATGCTGGTGTTACAGCCGGAATCACGCTCTCTGTCCCTTACTCACACACACACATAAACACATCACGCCCAATCCAATGTTGGTTAGCAAACACACGAGTCTGACCTGTTGAGTAACATATTTCTATTCCTTGATTAAGTGAGTGTCACTTTACACATTTTTATGGAAGTTCAATGAAAACTTTAACATTCATTTGCCAGCAGAAAGTGTGATAATTTCAATTAATTTCTGTTTGATATAGTTTCAATATACTGTACAGGTAAATGACAACTTATTGGGAGAAAAGATTTTCTTGAAAATGGTTTCTTTCGACATATGCTATTGTATAGTGAATGCTATGAACCTAATTTTGAGTCACTAATTACTTGATCCCTAGAGGATTAAAGACTAACTTCCTGTAGGAAGTGTTCCTAAAGCAGAGATACAGATGTAAGATCTTGATTTGAGCCCATTCTTCTACAGCAGGTTAATAATCCTGCAGCAACAGGAAATGTTAATTATTATGTGAATTATAATTGATGAACAATTATTGTAGGGGTTGATACATTTTACGTCTGTTTGTGTGTGTGTGCGTGTGTGTGTGTCTGTGTCTGTGTGTATGTGTGTGTGTCAGTGGAGGCTCCTCAGAGGAGGAAGGAGAGGACCATCCTCCTCAGTGAATTTCATAAAAATAAAAATACTGAAACAAAAAAAAGTTATCATTTTTAGATAAAACGATACAAAAAATTCACGTCACCAAATAATTGATTAAAACACTGTTTCGCAATCAAGGTCTACAGTAGCCTCAACAGCACTCTGTAGGTTAGCACCATGGTGTAGCTGGAGGACAGCTAGTTTCCGTCCTCCTCTGGGTACATTGACTTCAATACAAAACCTAGGAGGCTCGTGATTCTCACTTCCTACCATAGATTTACATAGTAACTATGACAACTTCCGGAGGACGTCCTCCAACCTATCAGAGCTCTTACAGCAAGAGTTGACATGTTGTCCACCCAATCAAAGGATCAGAGAATTAATCTAATACTGAATGCATAAGCTATAGCTAGTTAGCACTGCAGTGTATAACATTTGGTGAGTAGTTGACTCAAAGAGAGAGAAAGATAATATTTGAACAGTTTTGAACAAATTAATTTCTTAAAAAATGAAGGAGAAGCAAGAGTGAGAGAGAGCAAGCTAGCTATATTTCATTTTTTTTCAGTTTCACTTTCACTTACTTAGCTAGTGAATGCAGCTAGCTAGCTAGTTTAGCCTACTTAAACACCCAGCTTAAACAGAGAGGGATGCTATGTTACCTAGCTGGCTAGGGCTATCCAACACAGGAAGTCTTTCAAGTCATGTTTATTTTATTTATTGTCACCGGGCCTACCAGTGTAATTGCTAAACTGCTTTCTCACTTTACTGGATGATTGTAGCGGGTTCACTAACGCTTCAGATCTATGTGGTTGACTTGACGTTAGCTAACATGGTGACAATGATGTTGGCTGTGTGTAGCAGTTAGCGGTTATGATATGAAGGTTTGGCTTGGAAAGGTTTTTTCACATGGTCACAGACTGCTGATGTGTTGTGTGCTGATGTGTTAAATCCACAAGCAAAGGGAAAAAGTGAGAGAAGGAGAGCGCGTAGATACACGGAGGAATTATAACTATAACAATCTGGCTGCTATGAAAGTGAACTGTGTTTGCATATGATCAGGGGTGTATTCATTCCACCGATTCTGTTGAAGAACATTTCTTAAATGGAAGCAAACAGAATGAAACAGGGATAAACATACCTGCATTTTTTTTCAAAAGACATTCTCATTTGCAACTGTTGGACTAATGATTACACCCTAGACCAGCTAGATGCAGGCAACATTCTGCAAGGCGATATTGAATGTGTCAATGTCTGTCACCTTGAGTACTCAAATTTCTGTCGACCTATAGACCTAAGTTGTAAACTTTCATTCATAGGCTAGGTTGTAGCAACCTCAGGATGGGTATAGGGAAAATTGGAGTATAATGCAGTAAGCAGACTAAACCTATCAATGTTAAATTGAGCTGAGTGAATGGAATATGAATGATTGTCATCCAATATGCTGTAATTGAAATAAGGTCATGCTAATAAAAAATGTTGCGTCATACAATAACAAAACAGTTGGATAAACAAATTATTTGTGAAATCGTGATGTAATGCAGCGCATGACATGGGTGAGTTTCGATTTCTCAAACAGTATGACAGAAACAGCTTCAATTTGATTGGCTGTTGCATACAATTGCAATCACGTTTGAGTTGCTTCATGTAAAAGCAAAGTTGCTTGTGATGATGTCACTTGCAACCGCAACTGCAACTAAAATAGCATGACATTTGCTTTGTGTAACTCCAGCCTTAGACTTGTAGTCACACTCGCTCACGTGGAAAAAACTTAAACTTGTGCCTTTTTTCAATGCCGAATTAAGAAAACAGAGGTGTCAATGTATTTTTGTCTCGCTAAACATCCTTTCTGAATTTAAAAATAATCCATGAAGTAATCATCTAGATGTGATCAAATTTGTTTTGTTGGTAATTTAACAGATTACAGTAACAACAACAAAAAATGTAATCGGACTACATGTACACAAGGTGGATCCCTCACCCAGCTACTGTCTCCTTGGGGAAAGACCTTACCTCTCGTATTCTTGAAATGGATCCAGCTGTGTGATTGGGTCACAGTGGCAGAGGGATTTTAATGTTCAGATGAGAGTTTGTGCTGGGATGGATGCTAAGCATGCTCTGATGAGTGACTGACACATTTACATTACATTTAAGTCATTTAGCAGACGCTCTTATCCAGAGCGACTTACAAATTGGTGCATTCACCTTATGACATCGAGTGGAACAGTCACTTTACAATAGTGCATCTAAATCTTAAAGGGGGGTGAGAGGGATTACTTATCCTATCCTAGGTATTCCTTAAAGAGGTGGGGTTTCAGGTGTCTCCGGAAGGTGGTGATTGACTCCGCTGTCCTGGCGTCGTGAGGGAGTTTGTTCCACCATTGGGGGCTAGAGCAGCGAACAGTTTTGACTGGGCTGAGCGGGAGCTGTACTTCCTCAGTGGTAGGGAGGCGAGCAGGCCAGAGGTGGATGAACGCAGTGCCCTTGTTTGGGTGTAGGGCCTGATCAGAGCCTGGAGGTACTGAGGTGCCGTTCCCCTCACAGCTCCGTAGGCAAGCACCATGGTCTTGTAGCGGATGCGAGCTTCAACTGGAAGCCAGTGGAGAGAACGGAGGAGCGGGGTGACGTGAGAGAACTTGGGAAGGTTGAACACCAGACGGGCTGCGGCGTTCTGGATGAGTTGAAGGGGTTTAATGGCACAGGCAGGGAGCCCAGCCAGCAGCGAGTTGCAGTAATCCAGACGGGAGATGACAAGTGCCTGGATTAGGACCTGCGCCGCTTCCTGTGTGAGGCAGGGTCGTACTCTGCGGATGTTGTAGAGCATGAACCTACAGGAACGGGCCACCGCCTTGATGTTGGTTGAGAACGACAGGGTGTTGTCCAGGATCACGCCAAGGTTCTTCGCGCTCTGGGAGGAGGACACAATGGAGTTGTCAACCGTGATGGCGAGATCATGGAACGGGCAGTCCTTCCCCGGGAGGAAGAGCAGCTCCGTCTTGCCGAGGTTCAGCTTGAGGTGGTGATCCGTCATCCACACTGATATGTCTGCCAGACATGCAGAGATGCGATTCGCCACCTGGTCATCAGAAGGGGGAAAGGATAAGATTAATTGTGTGTCGTCTGCATAGCAATGATAGGAGAGACCATGTGAGGTTATGACAGAGCCAAGTGACTTGGTGTATAGCGAGAATAGGAGAGGGCCTAGAACAGAGCCCTGGGGGACACCAGTGGTGAGAGCGCGTGGTGAGGAGACAGATTCTCGCCACGCCACCTGGTAGGAGCGACCTGTCAGGTAGGACGCAATCCAAGCGTGGACCGCGCCGGAGATGTCCAACTCGGAGAGGGTGGAGAGGAGGATCTGATGGTTCACAGTATCAAAGGCAGCCGATAGATCTAGAAGGATGAGAGCAGAGGAGAGAGAGTTAGCTTTAGCAGTGCGGAGCGCCTCCGGGATACAGAGGAGAGCAGTCTCAGTTGAATGACTAGTCTTGAAACCTGACTGATTTGGATCAAGAAGGTCATTCAGAGAGAGATAGCGGGAGAGCTGGCCAAGGACGGCACGTTCAAGAGTTTTGGAGAGAAAAGAAAGAAGGGATACTGGTCTGTAATTGTTGACATCGGAGGGATCGAGTGTAGGTTTTTTCAGAAGGGGTGCAACTCTCGCTCTCTTGAAGACGGAATGGACGTAGCCAGCGGTCAGGGATGAGTTGATGAGCGAGGTGAGGTAAGGGAGAAGGTCTCCGGAAATGGTCTGGAGAAGAGAGGAGGGGATAGGGTCAAGCGGGCAGGTTGTTGGGCGGCCGGCCGTCACAAGGCGCGAGATTTCATCTGGAGAGAGAGGGGAGAAAGAGGTCAGAGCACAGGGTAGGGCAGTGTGAGTAGAACCAGCGGTGTCGTTTGACTTAGCAAACGAGGATCGGATGTCGTCGACCTTCTTTTCAAAATGGTTGACGAAGTCATCTGCAGAGAGGGAGGAGGGGGGGGGATTCAGGAGGGAGGAGAAGGTGGCAAAGAGCTTCCTAGGGTTAGAGGCAGATGCTTGGAATTTAGAGTGGTAGAAAGTGGCTTTAGCAGCAGAGACAGAGGAGGAAAATGTAGAGAGGAGGGAGTGAAAGGATGCCAGGTCCGCAGGGAGGCGAGTTTTCCTCCATTTCCGCTCGGCTGCCCGGAGCCCTGTTCTGTGAGCTCGCAGTGAGTCATCGAGCCACGGAGCGGGAGGGGAGGACCGAGCCGGCCTGGAGGATAGGGGACATAGAGAGTCAAAGGATGCAGAGAGGGAGGAGAGGAGGGTTGAGGAGGCCGAATCAGGAGATAGGTTGGAGAAGGTTTGAGCAGAGGGAAGAGATGATAGGATGGAAGAGGAGAGAGTAGCGGGGGAGAGAGAGCGAAGGTTGGGACGGCGCGATACCATCCGAGTAGGGGCAGTGTGGGAGGTGTTGGATGAGAGCGAGAGGGAAAAGGATACAAGGTAGTGGTCGGAGACTTGGAGAGGAGTTGCAATGAGGTTAGTGGAAGTACACCATCTAGTAAAGATGAGGTCAAGCGTATTGCCTGCCTTGTGAGTAGGGGGGGAAGGTGAGAGGGTGAGGTCAAAAGAGGAGAGGAGTGGAAAGAAGGAGGCAGAGAGGAATGAGTCAAAGGTAGACGTGGGGAGGTTAAAGTCGCCCAGAACTGTGAGAGGTGAGCCGTCCTCAGGAAAGGAGCTTATCAAGGCATCAAGCTCATTGATGAACTCTCCGAGGGAACCTGGAGGGCGATAAATGATAAGGATGTTAAGCTTGAAAGGGCTGGTAACTGTGACAGCATGGAATTCAAAGGAGGCGATAGACAGATGGGTAAGGGGAGAAAGAGAGAATGACCACTTGGGAGAGATGAGGATCCCGGTGCCACCACCCCGCTGACCAGAAGCTCTCGGGGTGTGCGAGAACACGTGGGCGGACGAAGAGAGAGCAGTAGGAGTAGCAGTGTTGTCTGTGGTGATCCATGTTTCCGTCAGTGCCAAGAAGTCGAGGGACTGGAGGGAGGCATAGGCTGAGATGAACTCTGCCTTGTTGGCCGCAGATCGGCAGTTCCAGAGGCTACCGGAGACCTGGAACTCCACGTGGGTCGTGCGCGCTGGGACCACCAGATTAGGGTGGCCGCGGCCACGCGGTGTGGAGCGTTTGTATGGTCTGTGCAGAGAGGAGAGAACAAGGATAGACAGACACATAGTTGACAGGCTACAGAAGAGGCTACGCTAATGCAAAGGAGATTGGAATGACAAGTGGACTACACGTCTCGAATGTTCAGAAAGTTAAGCTTACGTAGCAAGAAACTTATTGACTAAAATGATTAAAATGATACAGTACTGCTGAAGTAGGCTAGCTGGCAGTGGGTGCGTTGTTGACACTACACTAATCAAGTCATTCCGTTGAGTGTAATAGTTTCGACAGTGCTGCTATTCGGGGGCTAGCTGGCTAGCTAGTAGTGTTGTTTACGTTACGTTGCATTAAAAGAACGACAATAGCTGGCTAGCTAACCTAGAAAATCGCTCTAGACTACACAATTATCTTAGATACAAAGACGGCTATGTAGCTAGCTATGTAGCTAGCTGCGATCAAACAAATCAAACCGTTATACTGTAATGAAATAAAATGAAAATGTGATACTACCTGTGAATGCGACCGGGTTGTTGAGTCTATTCAGAAGACGTTGGCTAGCTGTTGGATAGCTAGCAGTGTCTCCTACGTTAAGGACGACAAATAGCTGGCTAGCTAACCTCGGTAAATTAAGATAATCACTCTAAGACTACACACTCTAAACTACACAATTATCTTGGATACGAAGACAGCAAAGACAGCTATGTAGCTAGCTAACACTACACTACTCAAGTCGTTCAGTTGAGTGTAATAGTTCTACAGTGCAGCTAATCAGTGGACGTTAGCTAGCTGGCTAGTGAAGACTACGTTAGGACGGCGAAATACGATAATTACGCAATTATCTTTGATACAAAGACGGCTATGTAGCTAGCTAAGAAGAAATTGCTAAGATTTAGACAAATCAAACCGTTGTGCTATAATGAAATGTAATGAAAAAGTTATACTACCTGTGGAGCGATGTGTCGATGCGACCGCTCGCTCCAACCCGGAAGTTGGAGCGACACCTTAATGAATCATTTACTCCCCAACCCTAGTTGAGCGGAGACCCCGGTCTGGCAGAGCCTGTCAAAGAGATAAGATCTGAGTCCGAATGGAGGCAAGGGGAAAGGACAATTCCTCACAGTCTTGCTGCGATGAACATCTGGATCATTTTAAGTTGTATACAGTAGCTGATGGAAATTGGTTTTACTTAAGGGGCCAGCATTAATTAACTGTACTAGGATTTTAATTGCCAATACTGTGAGTGTCTCTTTTATTCCACACAGACTCTCCAAGCCTTTTCAAACTTTGGACAACTCAAGTAAACTGATACATTTTGAAAGCATAATGCTTTTCTGTGATTTATTGCCACCCTTTTTCCCATTCTTGCATGTGTAATGCAGAAAGGAGCACATGTAATGAGCTTGGGAGAAGGTTTTTTTTTTTTTTTTTGAGAAGTGTGGCTGAGGAGACAATCATAGCAGGCTTACTGTGCACACAAGCTCCACATCCGCTGGAGTTTTCCAGCATCAACACTAATCTGATGAAACGATGAGGTCTACATA
>NC_060178.1:25207149-25384649 GCF_021184085.1 Oncorhynchus gorbuscha | reverse complement strand
CTTGGTCTTGATCTGAGCCTAGTGATTTATCCATTAGCTGGAATTCACTGTTCACATTTTGCATTCTTATCGGTGCTCAGGCACTGTTTACCTGTGATTTTTCACCTGATTGTGCAAAATTGTATTATTTTCAGTACTTTTAAGCTTTCAGTCTCTCTCTGCCCAGCGACTGAGCTCTAACATTCCATAAACATAGAAAAGTGTTATATTTTCATTTTTTTTCCCCCAAGCTGGGTTTTTCTTTTGCCGTAAATAATCTTGGTGAAATCTGAGTCTCCACAGCTTCCTACTACACGTTTTAATGCTGGAGTTAGAGTGGAGTAGACGCGCGACAGACTTTCCTCTATCCTCAGGAGACTTAATACTTCACACATTAACTTCATAGATGTTGTCACACATTTGAAACGAATATGTGCTGTAGCCGTGTAATTGTGCAGTACATCATTTCAGAGGTTTTGTTTTATAGCCGTTATAATTTAAAGATGATATCCGTTGATAAACCAAACTCTATAAATATAAAGTTAGTGGATCATTAAATGCATGTAAATAGTCCCCCAAAATCCCTTTAAAGTAATCCGAAGCATGCCAAATGAAAAGATTCATTATAAAAATGATCAGCTTTGGAACGTTCTAGGATTTGTGTTACTTTGCGTGTGGCTGTGCATGCATGTGAGAGAAAGAGTGTGTCTGTTGGAGTGTGTGTTGTTTATGCAAATTCACATGCCATTTTTTTTTCTTTCAGTAAAACTGACATCATCGAGAATGCTGTAATCCTGAAGAAAAAGTCAACAGATATTGGCTCCATTAAGGAGTGGACATGTGTTAAGTGTGTTGCACTGCTTGATTTGCTTGAGGAGGGATTGAAGTCGATTCAAAGCACTCTTTTAAACTCCCGTAGCAAATGAGCTGGCCAGATAATTCAGTTAAGGAAGATATGATTACTTCTGGTTTGCTGTGAGGCAGAATGGAGTTGACGCAGCGAGATGGAGACCAGGGGTTGCATTTCAGGCCCAGCAGCCAGTCAGTCAGTGTGTCCCGGGGACTGGGCCCAGCGCTTGTTTGAGGAAAGATTACCTTGACAAATTGGATAAACATCTTGTGCGTGACAGGATGCTGACGGAGTGTCGGCTCTGCATGCACACCTGGGGAGAGTTTGCTTAGTGTGTGACCAGGGTTTGCAGCTCAGCTCACCCAGCCTGCTGCTGTTTATCCCAGACAGGTAACGACAGGCACAATGGCCCAGGCCTCTCCAAAAACACTCCATGCAGGTTTCAGGTGTCTGTCTGCCGCTCCCCCCCCCCCCCCACTCTCTGTTTTTACCTGCATCTGAGATGGACTGCAGACTGCAGCTTAAAGAGACAAAGGGAAGAGAGCTGGCTGCCTGTGCTGTGTTCTGCTGCAGAAAAGGCCAGCCAGGTGAGGCAGAGAGCAGCAGGTAGATGGAGGAGGGTTTGAGCAGAGGGCAGGTTTACACAGTGATTGGCTGGCTGGTCCCGTTCCCCTCTGCCTAGCCATCTTCCATGGCCGTCAGTCAGTTGCGGTGCATGTGAAACTTTATCGTAGGATTGAGTTTGTTGAAGGTCAGCCACTCTGTGACAGTGAGTTCCAGAACAGAACACCTTTTCACTGTAACCCCCAGTGCTCTGCCACTGAGAAAATACATGCTGGAAAAACACATTTCAAAGCTCCCACATCCAATATGTTTAAGGAGGTTGTGAGGTTATGTTGTTTTGAATTGTTTGGGGACGTGTTGTTATAAAGGACAGAACATGGGTTTTGACACCATTCACCATCACTAAAAAACGACATCATTATTTGTCATTTAAAGTGGAGCAAAACACATTAGTAGTGATAGTAGTGACAGTAGATGTATTTCTATGAGGAAACAGTGGCATCGAAATGTGTGGAAGTGGAGATGACTGTCTCTCTCTCTTCACATCCAGGCAGCCTGAAGGTTAGACTGTGTTGAAAAGTGTGGTAATGAGACAGGTGTAATGGCCTTATGATTCTGTCCTGGGGGAACTGTCTGTGTATGATTGATCAGATCCAGGGAAAAGGGGCCTCACACCTGAGATCACCTCTCTCTTTGTAGTACAGAAACCTTGGAAGGATATTCTATTACCTTCTAACCCAGGAAATCTCTTTATCTCTTTATCTCTCTTTCTCCCTCTCTCTCGCTCTCTTTCTCACTCTCTCTCTGTCTGTCTCAGGCGCTCTCTCTCTCTGTCTCAGGCTCTGTCTCTCTGTGTCTCTCACTCTCTCTCTGTGTTTCTCACTCATTCTTTCTTTCTTTCTCTCTCTCGCTGTCTTTCTCTGTAACCCTCTCTGTACATTATGTAGAACTGTACCATCTCTCTCTACATGGCTGTCCTTACCACACATCCTCCTCTGGAGTCGTGTAGAGGTTAGTTTATCTAATGCCATACTCCCAGGCGCCAGACTCCGTTTTTGACAGGTTCATCTTTTTATACTTTTACACAGGATTTTGTTATTTTCTGTCTCCCATTTTCCCCCCACTATCTCTGTGGGGGGGAACTTGATCATACTTAGTGGATTTAGAGCCAAGTTTTCTTAATTAACTATGTAACCTACTTTGCCATGTGTACAGCCAGTCTTTTGGTTCTCAGATCAGTTCAGGTGCTGTTACTCTTTGGCACTACAAGGTCAGCTGCTTCAGTGGCGATGACAACATGAAGGCCAGTGGCATCTTGCTCATCCTGTGTGTCCAACACCCATACCAGCTTAATGTCACTGTTAGCTTTCAGCTAACTAACTGTACTATCTAAATAGAATTATTGTCATTACCACATCCCCCACCAGTGATCCTCTGTTCAGAAAGTGGTAGCACCACTGTCACAGAGCAGCCATGCATGCATTAGACAGTCTGTGTTTTCCCAACTGGAGGACACCGTTCAGATAGGAAGTCAATTCCAATCCCCTAACCATATATCCCTCACTCACTACCACCATCACCACTATGACCACGACCATCACCCAAAACAATGAGGGCAGTCTGTTCTTTACTAAAAATAATCTGCAAGCAAATGGCTCTCTTTCTGCATGTGAGAATGTGTGAAAGGACCCACTAATCAAGTCACAAAAGAGTTGGAAAACAAGTGCAGAGGAAATAGAAGGCAGACCTCATAAAAGGCCTTTGTGTGGCGCTCTGTTTCCCTTCTATCCTCTGAGTGTATCATAGCTGACATTTCCACTCTCATTACTGGGATTCCATGAACGGGACCTCAAGGGCGCGGTCGCTCAATGATGGGGAAGGATACAGGCTCTTTCTCCTGCATGTTTTATCTCATACCAACCCTCAGTCACATTTCACTCTAATAGACCTGAAAGTTCTGTCCTGTTCAACTCTGTTCTGGTTCCAACCTCAAACCCAACCAACCAGCTAGGCCTCTGGGTTCGGGTTCCATGTCTCGGTCACACTGTTTCCTCCAAAGGGTTAAAAATCCTCAAGAAAAGTGCCTGTCTTTTCCCACTGGCATTCGAAGGGCTAATTTCCAGATTAGGAACAGGAAATGTATTTAATCCCTCCCAGCTTCATTCAATTCAAGAGGGTCTTGTTCTTCATGCTTAAAAGTTTGCTAGCCAAAGCTTTATTTGAAGCAGTCAACAGTAAAGGAGAACCAATTGAACATTATTACGTGAAACAAAAAATGGATGACGTTTATTTTTTATTTTTTTACAATTTACTATATTTTCTCGTCAAATTCTTTTCAGTAGGTGATATTAAGTAAGAGCCTTCCCTGACTAACACAGATGGCTATACAACTAGTGACCGTCTGTAAGCTTTCTAAAAGATGAGAACTCTAGAAAAAAAATACAAAGCAGAATTTCAGCATATTTTGTATAACTATTTAAATATTATTCCAAGACGTGCTTAAAAACAAGTGGTGTGAGAGAAGAAAAACATCTCTCCCTCCATTTCCCTTCTAGATTGCTGGGAATGGGATGAGCAGCCTGCCCTCCAGGACATTTACAGCACTCTGTGTCAAATAAAGGCCAAGAAGATCATTAAGGACCTCAGTCAACCGAGCCACAGACTGTTGAAGATGGCGCCGATAGACCCGGCAGCTCTGTTTCTAGCTCCTAAGCAACTTTGCAGTATTTAGTTATTTTGGTGTTATTTCTTACGTTGTTAGCCCAGAACATTTTTTGTGTTATTACATACAGCCGGAAATAACTTTTGGGTATCAGAGCAGCCGTAACTCCCCAGCATTACAACCAGAAATACGACTTTCCTGAGTTGGATCCTTTGTTCGTACCCCCCGTGCAATTGAACTTATCCCTGAGGCTGCTCCAAGACGCTGCCAGTGGAGAAGAGGTATTTGGAGTGGACTTCTAGTCTGACTCAGGAGGCGTGCATACCATCCACTCTTCCTGAGTATACTACTCGCTACTGTTCAGTCCCTGGACAATAAAGTAGACAAGCTCAGGACAAGGATCTCCATCCAGAGAGACATCAGGGACTGTAACATAGTCTGTTTCACGGAACTATGTCTCTCTCCGGATATACAGTCCCGTGAATATAGCCAGCTGGGTTCTCCGTACATTGTGCAGATAGGAATATAGAACTCTCCAGGAAGAAGAAAGGCAGAGATGTTGTCACGGCTGTTGAAGGAACTGGACCAAGGTGCAGCATGGTGAGCGTACATTTTCTCTTTTATTCGAAATGAAGCCGACAAAACAATAAACAATACAAAACAAACCGTGAAGCTTCAGGCTATGTGCCATCAAACAAACTTCTCACAAACATAGGTGGGAAAAAGGGTACCTATGTATGGTTCCCAATCAGAGACAATGATAGACAGCTGTCCCTGATTGAGAACCATACCTGGCCAAAACATAGAAATAGAAAATCATAGAAACACAAAACATAGAATGCCCACCCCAACACATGCCCTGACCAAACCAAAATAGAGACATAAAAAGGATCTCTAAGGTCAGGGCGTGACAGGTGTATGTTTCATTATTAACTATTCATGGTGTGATTGTGATAACATGCAGGTACTCAAGTCCTTTTGTTCCCCCGTCCTAGAATACCTCACAATCAAATGCAGACCACATTACCTCCCAAGAGAATTCTCTTCGGTTATCGTAACAGCCGTGTATATTTCCCCTCAAGCCGATACCACAACGGCCATCAAGGAACTACACTGGACTTTGTGCAAAGTGGAAACCACATATCCCGAGTCCGCATTTATTGTAGTAGGGGATTTGAACAAAGCAAATCTGAGGAAAATGCTACTGAAGGTATATCAACACATTGCCTGTAGTACTCGTGCTTCAAAATCTCTCAACCGTTGTTACTCTCCTTTCCAGGACGGCTACAAGGCTCTTCCCCGCCCTCAGATCACGACTCCATTCTTCCCCTCCCTTCCTATAGGCAGAAGCTTAAACAGGAAGTACCTGTGCTAAGGTCTATTCAATGCTGGTCTGACCAATCCAAACAATCACGCTTCAAGATTGTTTTGTTTCTGGAAGGCGTTCTGCATGCTCATTGGGTCGTTGGCCAGCCTATCCTCCAGGTTCCACCCTCTGTCCAACAGCCAAACGGAGCGAGCCAATCAAAACCTGGAGCCAGCAACTCATGTGGGTTGAATATGCCCGCAACACCCTCCCTTGCTACCCACTGGGCTTCCGCCTTTCGAGTGTTCCCTGGGATATCAGCCCCCCTCTTCCCGGAGCAAGAGGAAGAGGTCAGCATACACTTGGCCCATATGTTTGTCCTCCGCTGTCACCGTACCTGGAAGAGAGCCCGTCTCAAGACCACCTCCAGGAATCTATGACAAGCGGACCGCCACCGGACCCCGGCTCCCCGGTATCGTCTCGGGCAGAGGGTATTGCTGTCCACTCGAGACCTGCCCCTCCTGGTGGAGTCACGCTAACTTTCCCCCCGCTTTATCGGCCCTTTTCCAATCTCCAAGATTATTAGCCGCCCTGTGCTGTTCGTCTTCTGTTGCCCCATACCCTCCATATACATCCAACTGTTCATGTGTCTAGGATTAAACCTATGTCTCGCAGCCCTTTGTCTCCTGTTTCTAGGCCCACCCCTCTTCCCTGTCTCATCGACGGCCAACCGGCGTACACGGTGAGGCGACCTCCTGAAGGTTCAACCGCGGGGCAGGGAATTCCAGTACCTGGTTGACTGGGAGGGTTATTGCCCAGAGGAGAGGTGCTGGGTCCCTGCCAGGCCTCATCACTGAGTTCCAACGCCTGCACCCCGGTCAACCAGGTATGCGCCCAGGTAGGACACCAGGTGGCGACCCTAGAGGGGGGATACTGTCACACAATGATCTGTATCACCTGTCGTTGTGCTTGTCTCCACCCCCCTCCAGGTGTCACCCATCTACCCCATTATCCCCAGTGTACTTATACATGTGTTCTCTGTTTGTCTGTTGCCAGTTTGTTTTGTTTCGTCAAGCCATCCAGCATTTTTTCCCATGCTCCTGTCAGTCTCTAGTTCCTGTTTTCTAGCTTTCATGTTCTTTTAACATTCTGCCTGCCTTGACCCTGAGCCTGCCTGTCATTCTGTACCTTGTTATACCACCTTGGATTACTGACCTCTGTCTGCCCTGACCCTGAGCCTGCCTGCCGTTCTGTACCTTTCGGACTCTGCTCTGGACTATTGACCTCTGCCTGCCCTTGACCTGTTGTTTGCCTACCCCCCTGATTTTGTAATAATCTTTTGTTACTTCGAAACTGTCTGCATCTGGTTCTTCTCCTGAGCCCTGACACCACTGAATTTAACCATGGCAAACTGACTGGGAATATGGTTGAATGCAAACAGTCCAGTTATGCCTTCTGTAAGGCAATCAAAAGGGAAAAATGTCAGCACAGAGACAAAGTGGAGTCGCAATTGCAGCAGCTCAATCATGAGACGTACACTACCATTCAAAAGTTTGGGGTCACTTAAAAATGTCCTTGTATTTGAAAGAAAAGGACATTTTTTGTCCATTAAAATAACATCAAATTGATCAGAAATACAGTGTAGACATTGTTAATGTTGTAAATGACTATTGTACCTCGTAACGTCTGATTTTAAAATGGAATATCTACATAGACGTACAGAGGCCCATTATCAGCAACCATCCCTCTTGTGTTCAAATGGCACGTTGTGCTAGCTAATCCAAGTTCATCATTTTAAAAGGCTAGTTGACTGGCAGCTTCATTAAATAGTACCCGCAAAACACCATTCTCAACGTCAACAGTGAAGAGGCGGCCTTCTAGGCAGAGTTTCTCTGTCCAGTGTCTGTGTTCTTTTGCCAATCTTTTATTTTTATTGGGCAGTCTGAGATATGTATTTTTCTTTGCAACTATGCCTATAAGGCCAGCATCCCGGAGTCGCCTCTTCACTGTTGACGTTGAAACTGGTGTTTTGTAGGTACTATTTATTGAAGCTGCCAGTTGAGGAATTGTGTAGGCGTCTGTTTCTCAAACTAGACACTCTAATGTCCTCTTGCTCAGTTGTGCACCGGGGCCTCCCACTCCTCTTTCTATTCTGGTTAGAAAGTTTGAAGGGAGTAGTACACAGTGTTGTACAAGATCTTCAGTTTCTTGGTGATTGCTTGCAGTGAATAGCCATAATTTCTCAGAACAAGAATAGAGTGATGAGTTTCAGAAGAAAGTTCTTTATTTCTGGCCATTTTGAGCCTGTAATCGAACCCACAAATACTTTGGCTCCAGATACTCAACTAGTCCGAAGAAGGCCAGTTGTATTGCTTCATTAATCACCACAACAGTTTTCACCTGTGCTAACACAATTGCATAAATGTTTTCTAATGATCAGCAACAGCAACAGGAATGATTGAATACTTATTGACTCAAGACATTACAGCTTTTCATTTTCTATGAATTTGTATAAAAAATGTAATACAAAAATAACACAATTCCACGTTCAGAGAGACAGGAGAGAGAGAGAGGTAAGTGAGAGACAGACAAGTGAGAGACAGGAGAGAGAGAGACAGGAGAGAGAGACAGTAGAGAGATACAGGATAGAGAGAGACAGGAGATACAGAGACAGGAGAGAGAAAGACAGGAGAGAGAGAGACAGGAGAGAGTGAGACAGGAGAGACAGACAAAGGAGTGAGAGAGACATGAGAGAGAGAAAGGAGCGAGAGAGTGGAGAGACAGAGACAGGAGAGAGAGAAAGGAGAGAGAGACAGGAGAGAGAGAGAGAGAGAGAGAGAGACAGAAGAGAGAGAGAGAGACAGGTGAGACAGAGACAGGAGAGAGAGACTGGAGAGAGAGACAGAGAGATAATAGAGAGAGAGAGAGAGAGAGAGAGAGAGAGAGAGAGAGAGAGAGAGAGAGAGAGAGAGAGAGAGAGAGAGAGAGAGAGAGAGAGAGAGAGAGAGAGAGAGAGAGAGAGAGACAGAGACAGAGACAGAGACAGAGACAGACAGAGACAGACAGAGACAGACAGAGACTGGAGAGACAGAGACAGAGACTGGAGAGACAGAGACTGGAGAGACAGAGACTGGAGAGACAGAGACTGGAGAGACAGAGACAGAGACTGGAGAGACAGAGACTGGAGAGACAGACTGGAGAGACAGAGACTGGAGAGACAGAGACAGACAGAGACAGAGACAGAGACTGGAGAGACAGAGACAGAGAGACAGAGACAGAGACTGGAGAGACAGAGACAGAGACTGGAGAGACAGAGACAGAGACTGGAGAGACAGAGACAGAGACAGACACTGGAGAGAGAGAGAGAGACAGAGAGAGAGAGAGAGAGAGACAGAGAGAGAGAGAGAGAGACAGAGACAGAGACAGAGACAGAGACTGGAGAGACAGAGACAGAGACAGAGACAGAGACTGGAGAGACAGAGACTGGAGAGACAGAGACTGGAGAGACAGAGACAGAGACTGGAGAGACAGAGACTGGAGAGACAGAGACTGGAGAGACAGAGACAGATACTGGAGAGACAGAGACAGAGACAGAGACAGAGACAGAGACAGAGACTGAGACAGAGACAGAGACTGGAGAGACAGAGACAGAGACTGGAGAGACAGAGACAGAGACTGGAGAGACAGAGACAGAGACTGGAGAGACAGAGACAGAGACAGACACTGGAGAGACAGAGACAGAGACAGAGACTTGAGAGGCAGAGACAGAGACTGGAGAGACAGAGACAGAGACTGGAGAGACAGACACAGAGAGAGAGAGAGAGAGAGAGAGAGAGAGAGAGAGAGAGAGAGAGAGAGAGAGAGAGAGAGAGAGAGAGAGAGAGAGAGAGAGAGAGAGACAGAGACAGAGACAGAGTGAGAGACAGAAAATAGACTGGAGAGACAGAGACAGAGACAGAGACTGGAGAGACAGAGACAGAGACAGAGCAGGAGAGAGAGAGAGACAGAGAGAGAGACAGAAAAGAAAGAGACAGAGAGAGAGAGAGACTGAAAAGAGAGAGACAGAGAGAGAGACAGAAAAGAGAGAGCATATAGGAGGATAAGGCAGATTAGTCCAGTGAAGACATACTTGTTTTTTGTTGGAGCATGGTGTCCTCAGCCATGTAGTGACCTGGTAGTACATACTGTTTCTGGTGAACCCCTTTACTGATAAACGTATCAGTCAATCATATCACTCTGTTAATCACCATGTCCATAACCTCTTGTTAATCGGCACCATTAATTACTATACTCTATTAGTCATTGCACATTAATTAATAAGTAAATGTGTCAACCCATGTGTCCCAACTCAGATACTTATATTATACACTGTTATGAATCACTCAACTTTTAAAGCAGGAGCATGGGGAATTCAGAAGAAAGTTGGTTGTAATATCATTTTTGTGTGGCGTTTACCTGATTGTTATGCACTTTATATGCACTTTACTGCTTTGTTGGCTTATGTTGATTCAACCGTCCTATAGGTGTTAGTAAATGTTTTCGTGATTACTTTATATGTTATATCAGGCTCTTACGAGATGGATGGCCATCTTTGTTTTATTGACTTTTGTGCATTATGTTCTGTTAAACATTGGGACAAAGATGTATTTGAAAGCTGTGTTACTGCTGGGTTTGTTTCCTGGGCCCAGTTTGGCACCGTTCAGATGACTTTTTGGAGTAAGGGACCAGCCGGTTCCCATTCATTCAGTTTGTATGCAGCACCAGAAGGCAAGTAGCGCTGGGCTCTAAGATATGATCTGTTGACTACAAAGATTGCTGTGACAAGCTACACAAGGCCCCTGACTTGCCTATTAAGCCCGAACCGTCAGTTCCATGTTAATGTGAGGACAACTGTGAAGTGAAACACTCACTTCTTCTCTAGAGAATTCACACATTTTAATGAGACCATTTAGGAATTTTAAGAAATGTTTCATTGGGTAAAACATGTGCTATCCACGATCAGGTTTTCAAATGGGAACCATGATAAATCAAATATTTAATAACTCAGTTTTCTTGTTATGTTGACAGACCATTGTGTATCACAATCTTTACGCATAACATTTCAACCCCTCTTGACAACGTTACTGTAACCAGTACAAACCAGTTAGCCAAAACATTTCAACCCCTCTTGACAACGTTACTGTAACCAGTACAAACCAGTTAGCCAAAACATTTCAACCCCTCTTGACAACGTTACTGTAACCAGTACAAACCAGTTAGCCAAAACATTTCAACCCCTCTTGACAACGTTACTGTAACCAGTACAAACCAGTTAGCCAAAACATTTCAACCCCTCTTGACAACGTTACTGTAACCAGTACAAACCAGTTAGCCAAAACATTTCAACCCCTCTTGACAACGTTACTGTAACCAGTACAAACCAGTTAGCCAAAACATTTCAACCCCTCTTGACAACGTTACTGTAACCAGTACAAACCAGTTAGCCAAAACATTTCAACCCCTCTTGACAACGTTACTGTAACCAGTACAAACCAGTTAGCCAAAACATTTCAACCCCTCTTGACAACGTTACTGTAACCAGTACAAACCAGTTAGCCAAAACATTTCAACCCCTCTTGACAACGTTACTGTAACCAGTACAAACCAGCTAGTCAAAACATTCCAACCCCTCTTGACAACGTTACTGTAACCAGTACAAACCAGTTAGCCAAAAGATGTTTGTTGTTGCAGCTGAAGAAAAAAAGTGGTTCTAAGTGATTGGCTGATCCCTGTGTCCCATGCAGGACAATCGTCCAGTCAAAAAGAGAACACAGTTGGCTTGTGTGGGCCCTAGTAGTGAAGATCCTACTATGTTCATCCCTGCCTGACTGCCCACTGCATGGACCCACCCCACTCAGAAGAATATGTCCAGTCATCTCTGCACTGAAAAGGCCACATGTGCAATAATGTCTAGATTCCATAAATGTCACTATTATGGAAACATATTGCTGTTTTATGGACTACTGACTGATGCAATAATGTGTGGATTTCTAAAACCCTTCCTGTACTTTGAATTGTGATTTGAAATGTGTATTAATGATTAAAATATTTTGTGTTATTTTGACAAATCGTATCTGTTGTATTGAATGTTACATTTGACATTTTAGTCATTTACAGATGTAGGATTTTTTTGAGCGAGTTTTCTGCAGCAGGAAATCATGCAGCAACAGGAAATGTGAATTATTATATGGATTATAATTCATGGACAGTTTTGTTGGAGTTGATAAATGTTTCGTTAGGGCAAATAAAGTCTGAAATTTCAGACAAACTGTAGAAGCCTTTTTAAAACTCAAATGCACAATAAGTTTGCTGCTGTGCAGGAAATTTCCCAGCAACAAAAAAGTGATCAAATTAAGATCCTACATCTGTAGGAGACGCTTTTATCCAAAGTGACTTACAGTAAGTGCATTCATCTTAAGATAGCTAGGTGAGACAACCACATATCACAGTCGTAATAAGTACATTTTTCCTCAATACAGAAGAAGCTATTTTTCACATTTAAAACAGTTAAAACTATAATTATCCCAGTGACTTTCTAACATATTCTGAGCTTTTGCTTACCTACCCATCTCCTTTGTTGTCCTCTGTGAAAGTTATACACTGCATATACAAAGGTACATGGACACTCCTTCAAATTAGTGGATTCGGCTATTTCAGCCACAACTGTTGCTGTCAGGTGTATTAAATCGAGCACACAGCCATGCAATCTCCATAGACAAACATTGGAACTAGAATGGCCTTTACTGAAGAGACTTATAACATGGCACAGTCATAGAATTCCACCTTTCCAACACGTCAGTTAATCAAAATTCTGCCCTGCAAGAGCTGCCCCGGTCAACTGTACGTACTGTTATTTGGAAGTGGAAACCTCTAGGAGCAACAACAGCTCAGCCGCGAAGTGGTAGGCAACACAAGCTCAAAGAACTTGACCGCCGAGTGCTTAGGAGCGTGGCGTGTAAACATTGTCTGTCCTCGGTTGCAACACTCACTACCGAGTTCCAAACTGCTCCTGGAAACAACATCAGAGCAAAAACTGTTCGTCTGGAGCTTCATGAAATGGGTTTCCATCGCTGAGCAACCGCACACAAGCCTAAGATCACCATGCTCAATGCCAAGCGTCGGCTGGAGTGGTGTGAAGCTCACCGCCATTGGACTCTGGAGCAGCAGAAGCGTGTTCTCTGGAGTGATGAATCACACTTCACCATCTGGCAGTCCGATGGAAAAATCTGAGTGTAAAGTTTGGTGGATGAGGAATAATGGTCTGGGGCTGTTTTTCATGGTCCGTGCTCGGCCTCTTAGTTCCAGTGAAGGGACATCTGAACACTACAGCATACAATGACATTCTAGACGATTCTGTGGTTCCAAGTTTGTGGCAACAGTTTGGGGAAGGCCCTTTCAGCATGACAATGCCCCCGTGCACAAAGCGAGGGCCATACAGAAATGGTTTATCGAGATCGCTGTGGAATAACTTGACTGGCCTGCACAACCCCATCGAACTGACCTCAACCCCATCGAACACCTTTGGGATGAATTGGAACGCCGACTGCGAGCCAGGCCTAATCGCCCAACATCAGTGCTTGTAATCGCTCAACATCAGCACTCGACCTCACTAATGCTCGTGGCTGAATGGAAGCAAGTCCCCGCAACAATGTTCCAACATCTAGTGTAAAGCCTTCCAAGAAGAGTGGAGGCTGTTATAGCAGCAAAGTGGAGACCAACTCCATATTAATGCTCATGATTTTGGAATGAGATGTTCGACGAGCAGGTGTCCACATTCTTTTGGTCATGTGGTGTATGTGTACGTAGTACTTACCGGTAGGCTCGTATCTCTACTTATTTTATAGCTCTTCTGGTTACTGTGTGTGTGTGGAGGAGGGCCTAAAAATGACAGCCAGACCTACTGGGCTGATGATGATGTAATTGTTACACACTCTTGTTGACTCTTGAAAAGTGATGAAAAGTGCTGTGAATGGATCCCCTAAGAACGGGAATTGTTGTTGTTTTGGCTGGTGCGGTCTGGAGGAGGGCAGGGAACACTGAGCGAGCAGAGGGCCTGGTTCTGCTGGGAAAGAGAGGAAGAGAGCGGAGCAGTTGTTTGCTTCCCCAGGGACCCTACTGGGGAACCATACACCTGTCTGTCTGTTCTCAACTCATTTGTATAATGCTGGGTCATGGATGAAATTGAGTGTTATAGGCAGCGGGATTGAAGTTTTAATTCTGGCTCGGTGGTTTGGGGCAGCTGTTCTGCCTTTCCCCTCCCAGTCAATTAGGACGGAGTGGCAGAACAGGGCCATGCTGGAGCGGAGGCTGGCTGTCATCAAGTACTGCTGCCACCACGCTGAATAGAAATCAAATGAAGGAGTTGAGTCATGTTGAGCTAGCTTAATAATGTTTGTCCTTCTCTAAACAATAAATATGTTGTGAATATTCACTCAAGTGGACAGAGGGAGGCGGAATGTCAGTGAGACGAGGCAGCGCAGCCAAGTGTTGCGAAATTATAGGTTTGCGATTGCATTGTGCAACAGTAATATTGTAATAGGCGTTCATGACTCGAGAGAGGTCGTTTTTCAATTAGCAGTATCTGTAGCCTGCAGCTAAAAGATCATATGTTTTTACAACATGCCACTGTTCCACCAGGCATCTGTCAGGTGGAAATGTACCGCCTCCAACAGCCGAGCGACGAACTCCACATGCGAGAAAACTGCAGTCTCCCCAGTCCTCGGGTGACTGACACTAAACGAAGTCAGCAACTTTGAGTCGCGGAGGAGAGAAAACGCAACATGCCGACTGGACCGCACGAAGCAATCCTGATGGGTGATCTGAGGAGTGTGTGCCCGAGCAGGCCCCACAGGTACCAAATCCACTCCTCTGCTCTCTGTACTCTCCCTCTCCTTCCAAATCTGCACCTCAGCCTGGTGCTGACCTGGATATGGGAAGTGGAGTCATCTCATGCTCACTCTCTCTGCACAGATGAAATAGGACTAGGGGTTAGGTGTATGTCGTCCATGCTTAATGCCTCCAATATGCACCAGACCATCAGATTCAGGCCGAAGGACGAGTCACACAGGCTTAGATGCCGCCACAGTGTCCCAACCACCCCATGGTAATACCCTTTTGTTTTTGAAGTGCTGCCCTAGTCAGAACTGTGTGTTCATGAGCGAGTGTGTTTGTTGGGGGGGGGTGGGGGAAGGGGCAGAGTTTTGCCTGGTCTGTGACTATTTGACCTCTCTTTGGGCCATGGCTAATACAGAGTGTGGGCTCCTGAATGGGACCAGGGTCAGTGCCCAGTGACACATGACCTGCCACGGTTAATTGCAGCAGAACAATAGGATCAGCCCCAGCCCCGGATCATCCCATTACACCTCCATGCCAAATGAATTGTTTGTTTTTGTGTGCCGCTCTCTCCTGACCTTTCCGCCAACTTGCTTTCATAACATTCTGTATAAACCTGGAAACACAGGATTCAATCTGCACTTGAACACAAATGGGCCTTTGATTGGTTCTCTTAAGGATGTTCCGGAGTGTCATGATGCTAACCATCTCCTGGGCTTGACTTGGCTTGACATGATAGAGAACTCTTCCCGCTTGGATCCTCTGAGAGGACAATCAAGTGTGAGTGAGGAGGTATATCCACTTAGTGTGGTTTCTGTTTGCTGATTTACACAGTAAATACACGAGAGAGATATGGGTAATCAATAAGCCCGAATGGGCACACATACCCACTTTAGTTGGCAGTGATAAATGACTGGGCTGCGTGGTAGGCAGTGGAAAGGCTGTGTGTGTGTGTGTGTGTGTGTGTGTGTGTGTGTGTGTGTGTGTGTGTGTGTGTGTGTGTGTGTGTGTGTGTGTGTGTGTGTGTGTGTGTGTGTGTGTGTGTGTGTGTGTGTGTGTGTGTGTGTGTGTGTGTGTGTGTGTGTGTGTGTGTGTGTGTGTGTGTGTGTGTGTGTGTGTGTGTGTTTGTTTTAAATAAAGGGGTGTTGAGTAGCCATGGCTGAAAGCCGGCCTGGGAGCTTTGAGAGAAAGGAGAGAGAGAGCAGCTAATGTGGCAGAGACAGTTTCATCACCTGAGGGCTGCAGTGATACAACATGAACAATATAAGATACCACGCACCGTACTGGAAGATAGAGTTACCCAGCCATGTCCTGTATTTAGATGAATTATAACCAGAAATGGTGTTATCATTTACATAGTAGTGACCAGCCTTATTCAGGTTTTTATAGAGGCCATAACAGTGTCAACATGCCTAACCCTGCAGCTGCAAATGGTGTGTGTGGTAGGGTGTGTGGGGGGGTATTCTATGTCACCATATTCTGGCGTCTGCATCTCCTATAACTTTAATCTAGGGGTGTACAACTCCTGTCATGGAGGGCTTGAACAAAAACCTGCAGTTACCTTCCCCTGGCTTGGGGATGTGAAAACCCTACCCCAAATATTGTAATGCACAACATACACTGAGTGTACAAAACATTATGAACACCTGCTCTTTCCATGACAGACTTACCAGGTGTATCCGGGTGAAAGCTATGATCCCTTATTGATGTCACTTGTTAAATCCACTTCAATCTCTGTAGATGAAGGGGAGGAGACCGGCTAAAGAGTTTTAAGCCTTGAGACAACTGAGACTTGGATTAGGTATGTGTGCCATTCAGAGGGTGAATGGGCAAGACAAAAGATTGGAGTGCCTTAAAACAGGGGGTATGGTAGAAGTTGCCAGGCACACCGGTTTGTATCAAGAACTGCAACGCTGCTGGGTTTTTCACGCTCAACAGTTTCCTGTGTGTATCAAGAATGGTCCACCACCCAAAGGACATACAGCCAACATGACAGAACTGTGGGAAGCATTATAGTCAACATTGGCCATGCTTGTGAAATGCTTTCGACACCTTGTAGAGTCCAATGCCCCAACGAACTAAGGGTGTTCTCAGTGCAAAAGGGTGCAGCTCAATCTTATTCATGTTTTGAAAACTCAGTGTGTTTCTACCGAAGACACAGCACACCATGATTTCATTGATTTAATATGATCACAGATTGAAGATATGTAACATCATGAAATCCAATATATCAATGGACGATACAGTTCATATCATAAGCAGCGTAGTGTCTATTGGTAAAAAGTTTCGTCGTTTCAGTTGTAACAGTTTCAAAATTAACCGTGTTCTTTGAATTTCACAAGGTACATATCATTTTGTCTTCACAGAGACAGATCATGCCCTCACATTTGCAGCAGAAGCAGTGGTGTGTAGATGTGTTTTGCGTGACTGATCTCTCCTTAGGTCCTGTCTTTGAAGCTGTTCTTGGAGGCCAGGGTTATAGCAGAAGGAACCTCATCTCCATCACCCTTCAACGGACGAGTACCCTTGGATGTGCATCAAGAACATCAGAAGGACACCTGGAAAGATATACAAAATATAGGTATACAACACCATTTCCTGGTTGAGTTCTTGCTGCCTTCCAAGTAATAGCAATATACAATACTCATTTAGCTGGATAAAAGGGATTAATTTCCTGTCCTTATATTTTACTCTGTGTAACGTAATGTTTCTTTTTATGGTTACCATAATGCCTTTCAAATGTACTTTTAATGATATGTGTAAAGCCCTTGCTTTGTCTGAAATGTGTTCCATAAAAAATATTGATTGGTTGACAGGGAGAGCAAGCAGTGGGTTTGGCCCACCAGCAGACGGCGTATCGTCACACACCACACCACACCCATAGATCATGCATGGCACTGGGCAGGGCGGGTTGAGGTGGGTGGAGCCCAGGGGGGGCAGAAAGAGGCCGGGGCTCCTAGGTGTGTGAGTAATCACTCGTCTCCCAAGGCAAACACTGATTGGGAATCTGAGAGCCTCTTTCGCACCGAATGTGCAGTGTGCAGTTGACTTATGATTGCCAACATTTTCGAGTGATTCTACATGTAAAATCGGTTTGCACTCGGTTCGCAAGTACTCCTGGCAGGCAAATGGTATTGGAGTTATCTCTTTGCCCGACCGGTCGACCTGGGACCACGAACACCAACCAGCCAAATCCTTCCTGCAAAGATGAGGAAATGACTGATTGATTTACAGACTCTGGTTGTGTCTACAATCCAGGCCCGTCTGCAAAGGCTGACTTTAACACACATATTCTACTGCATGTTTTATTCTCCCAGTCAATATATGAGTTGGCCTAAAGAAAACGTATATAAAAGCTTGCCAAGCAGAGAATTGGATGAATAATATGAAGTGGCACTACAGTTTGTAGTACTATATGTTACAGTACAACATACCAAAGAGTTCAACTGTAATTCACAGCACTTCAGCGGTCCTCACTGAGGGGAATACTGCTCAACATATAGTCAAATCTGGCTGGCTTAAAGACACTCTCTAGAGTGTGTTTAGAAAATTAAGGGACTTGATTTTTCCTAATTGTCCATTTTATCATTTTATTACAGCTAGCTTACTGTGATGGGCTTCTATTTTAATTGATGGAATACAATTAAAGCGTGACTTATTTCATTCCCCCACTACAGTGAACTGCATATGTCGGCTCTGCTATATTTAAATAGCATTAAGTAATTGGAAAAACACAAGAAGGGAAGGCAGAACATGTAACCAAAGGGCAAAATTGTCTTTGTGGATTTATTTTTCCCCCCATAAATATTCCAGGGGTTCTTCTATCATGCCCAAGTTTAAGGCAGAGAGGAAATAGTCTTTAACTGATACAGAAACTAATTTAGGACAGCTTTTCCAAAGAGATATGCTTTCCACCCTAGAACGAACATTTGGCCCAAGCCGGTACCTTCAGTACAAAAAATGCTAATGAAGTTGATTTCTTAGCCATTCTAAACTAATTGCATAGTCAAGATTACAAAGTATTCAGTCAGTGAAAAAGTGGTTGTTAATTTAAATGGTACCATATAATGCTCATAGTCTCCGTAAATATGTAGATGATAATCGGTGGCTGTAGGCTGGCTTTAAATGACAATGTCACTAGCTGCCAGAGCAACCCTCATTCACTATTCCTCTGCAAGGGGAGGTAGGTAGGTCTCACTGCCCACAGCAGGCCAATGTAGGCAAATAGATAGGCTAAAATTACAAGAGGAAATCACTAATAGTGCAAATATGTTTTTACCATTTGAAGAACGCTATAAAAATATGATAAATATCATGACATTAGAGGCAGTTGAAGTGCTTCAACACTAAACCCAAAGCATCAGCATTATCCCCAACCTATTTAACATAAACCAATGGCATGTGCTGCCTATGGACATAAATGGCCACATGGATGCCAAAGTATTGACAATAGTAACAATAAGTATACAAACAAAGTATTGCTTCTTTCCCCCCAAACAAACAGAACAAATAGAACAAAGCATTACAAAACTACAGTCTTGTTCACTTTTCTCCCCTCCATTCTCCTCTTTCTCTGGCTCTCTCGTTTTCTCCCCCCTCTAAAAATACAGAGACAATGCCTTGAGGCTCTCTAGTCACTATTGTGTGCCCGCGAGTTCATTGTTCTCAGCTGATCAGCCGTGGTAAATGTGGAGCCCTGCAACTCATTACGTATTCTCAGTCCCTCGGACCAGAGCGGAGGTGGCCATGGGAAGTTCCTGCTGGCTGGGCCTGGCCGGCCGGGCAGCCTACCCTGGAGAGAAAGCAAGGCCTTATAAATGACCTGGCCCGGCCCGTCTGGACATCTTGTGAGTCCATCCGTCCCTGTCCTGCTCCTCTCCCATGGCTAAAGAGCTCTAGCTCTCCCTTTGACTGTCTGTGGACAAGTCCTGTCTGTTCATCCCTCATCCCCGCTCGGTCTCAGTCACAGCTCCCTCCTCGGGATTAACTGTGGGACCGTGAGCAGAGTACACCCCACCACTCCCATTCTCCTCTCCTGTCCCCACATCCCACCTCACTATCTACTCCTGCTTTGGCCCAGCACAGAGTGGGCGGAAGTAGGACACAGTATGTTCTCTACTTATTTCCCAGAAAAACATTTTCTTATCTATGTTAAGAGTTGTTTGTTAGGAGACTAGAGTGAGTTTTTTATGCATATGGTTTGTTTAGCTTAGAAACAACTTTTTTAGTTTTTATTCTCGACTCTTTCTGAGGAAACTGTGGCAACTTCAGCTCGTGTGAAACAGAGAGAAACTCCACCCTTGAAGGCCTCCTCTAGCCTACCTTTCCTTAGCTTTGGTGTTCTGAGACAGTAAACTAGTTCTGTAGATATGAGGTGGATGTGAGGAACAGCAGTAACTAGGCTACCATGCTAGAGAGAAGGGGTTGGGGGATGGCTGGCCATTTGTGTTGCTTGACATGACAATAATTAGAGTTGACTCACCCTCTCCCTGGTTATAATCCGCTGGATATACTGCACTCATACAGGTGTCCAGAAAATCCAATTATCACAACCATGGTAGATAAAACTAGGGGGGGAAACAGGAGAAAATCAGAACTAGAGATGTCATTGCCATTTTAAAAAACAAAAAAAACATTTCAGACTTTAGATGAAACTCATCTCATCGGCACATTATAAACCTTAAGAATTATAATTGCGTAACAAAAAATCTTGGATATGTGGGTTAGTGCTGAGTGATTACTGCTTTTTGAGGTCGGTTCGTTTTCGGTTCAATTATTTAAAATAATCACGGTTTTCGATTTTGGGTTCAATCATTTTTTTAAAACGTGAAATGTATTATGAAATAATGACATTCTGTTGATTTTAGTGCTTTTTAATGGAAATTTCAAAGTCCAAAATAGTGAACATTCAATTGCCAAAATATTTCAAATACGACATTGTCTCTGTCAGGTAGGGTAGACATCAAAAGAAAATAGGAAATCACTATGAAATAATAAAATATTTCAGTTGTGTAAATAACTCAGTTTTTATTGTATGACTTTGTTATGTTGTATTCCTTAAAGTCATCAACTCATCTCTGCTCAGGCAGTAGCAGCCAGCCAGCCAGGCCATCTAATGTTATCTCTGTGCTACCCATCCTGTACTGTCTTTTGTCATTCTATTTAGCTAGGCTAGCCTGCCTAAGTATTGTATGCTGCAGAGCTGTCTGACAAAATCATTTGACTAGTTCTTCAAAGTATATCAGACATACTTTCATGAACTGTCAATCTCTATCTTTCTCATCGTTGTGTTGTGTACATTCTTCTCTCATGCGGTCTGTGTGTATCTAACCCGTAGCAGGCGTAAAAGTGTATCCGTCAGGCTCAGTGGTTTACGGTCATTGTAGCTAATTACCACGTTTCTGTGCTGAACTAGGTTGAATATTTGCTTAATGAAAACTACAACTCCCTTCAACTCCCAGTGTCCCACATAGTTCTTGACTTTAATTCTAAAATGAATGATATTATTTAAAAGGCTCACAAAAAAAAACTAACAAAATGGAATTCAAGAAATTGAACAGACGTCGGTCGATTAGTTATTTAATAACCACAACAACAACAAAACATTGCAAAAAAAATGCAAGTAAGAGAGGTGGAACCAGTCTCACTGCAAGATAGAGCACATCATATAACAGCAGAGGATAGACTTTTCCACCCTGCTGTTGTTAGAAGAGGAGGGAGAAGAGGAGGAGGAGGAGGAGTATTAGTGCTTCCTTCCCTGCAGGTTCCCAGTATTCCCCCACTCCTCCATCCTCTCATCTCCCCAGCAACAAAGGCCTGGAGCCCGGGCCACTCCTCTAGCCAGCTGCCTCCAGTAGCACCATGCTGGTTGCTGTGGGAGGAAGCCAGAGTGCCCCTCTACCCCCTCTGCTCTGTCCCCGGCAACCCCAACCCCAAACATGTGGGCTCAAATCCCGTCAGTGCGGCCAGGCGCACGGCTGGAACAAAATCTCGACAGATGGAGTTGGCCTCTCCTACACCACGCTCTCCCCTTAGAAGTCCTGCTTCTCCTCTCTGACCGATGGCTGCCCTGGGACAGGCAGATGTGGTCCCATACTAAGTATCAATGTACACAGAACAACTAACAACTTCATTTTGATGTCAACATAGATCCCAGATCATTGCATTCCTGCACAACAACATTGACAATTCCTACACATCACAGTTTTCATCTCTATGATTAGTCCTCATACATTTTAGTAATTTAGCAGACACTCTTATCCAGAGCAACATACAGGAGCAATTAGGGTTAAGTGCCTTGTTCAAGGGCACATCGACATATTTTCCACCTAGTCTGCTCAGGGATTTGAACCAGCAACCTTTAACCATCCCAACGCTCTTGACCACTAGGTTACCCGTCGCCCTAAAAGGACTGCAGGTTACAGTATTAGAAATAAGTTGAAGGGTCAGTCCTTTTTCAATAATATAGTACAATCCAAAGTACATGTGTTATTGAATTAATCATTTAAAGACAATGGGATGTGTGAGCAGAGAAAAATGTATCTTTAAACATGACAAGTGGACAAAGCGCCATGTGTGTGAGCATAATGAGTCTAGACTAACCCCTCATGAGTTTGGTCAATAAAACCAAGCATCCCAGTGGGACTTCACTCTGTTTGGATTTCAGCAACCATTAAGCAAAGCAAATATGAAACTCAAATATTCAATTGTATTACCTACATATTTAACAATGGAAACTAGCAAAAGTAACAAATCCTGCTCTGGAAACCGCCTTCCTAAAGCCATCTTCATACCCTCATAACAATCTAGTAGGCTGTCGTGACAATGTCAAGACCTGAAGGTTCCCAAGGGTTATACGTCTCCAGCTAGTGTCCTTAACTAACATACATAGACAAGGTTTTGCCAATGAAAGTACAGTATAACCATGAGTATCTCCATTACCCTCCCGATTCCACTCTGTCCCTTAAAATGCTTTCATTAATTTTAGATTGGGTCTAAATGGAGTCTTATTCTTTGTGACCAAGGTTTTGAAATTAGAATCATTGATATTAAAATTGTGACTTGTTCTGAAATAACCATCCAAATAAGATATTCATTATTTCCATTTCAGATCGGGTGAAATTCCACTGTGCTTTATTGTAAATCACCCAGTATTGGAACCACTCTGCCCCTGCTGCCCCATCATACTGAATGACTGGAGAAGGCAAGTGCTTCACAGTTAACGTGCTTGGTGACACACAGCAACATTGGGTTGCTGACTTGACATAGGCATCTTTTAAGGGCCTTAAACTCAAAGAATGGCATTGTTCCCGAGCAGAGGCTAGCTGCAGCAGAGGCCTGACACTGCGCCACAGATGAGCTGTGAAAAAAAAAGGAAACTTTGTGTTTCCACCGCACATAACTCTTACGACAAAGTAGGAAATAGTTCACAGGGACATGCCACATTCCACATTCCACAAGGGCCGATGCGGCTTGCTTTCGACACGTCAGACTAGTGTGTGACAGTAGTCGGGGTGAGGGGACGCTTGCACAATAGCCGGTGGCATTGAAGAACTGAGAACTGGGAAGGGTCTCTCTATAAAAACTCACCAGCAGAATATGGTTCAGGAATGTACACTAAGTTTTTTGTTTATATACGCAAAGAGAGCAGGGTGGGTGTAGGAACTCAAGAGGTTCCATGATGCGTTGTACTGGTTTGTTCTTGAGGGCAATCCAAGGCCGGTGCACAAGAAAAGAATGGGCACCAGGGATGAAGACACTAAAAAGTGAAATAATGTAGAGTAAAATTATGGAACGGATGTGGATTGGGGTCAGATGTGTGAGTTGATCAGTCGTCTTTCTCTGGTCTCTGAGTCATTTCCACTCAGCTGTTCTAAAGACCATCCGATGGCAGTCTTCCAATGACTGAGTTCATATTCTTTGTGCCACACACAATTTGGAATAGTGATTGTTGGGCCAGCCACCCACTCAGGGCGTTGTAGAAAGCAACCAACCAGGAAAAACAAGCGTGGCAAGGCTTCTCAAAGGTAATGGGAATATTTTGGGGAGGATGTTTTATTGTCATAAACACTGTTGTTTACAGGGTCAGCCAGATTAGTACGCCGCTGAGCAGTATTAGGGTTAATTCCCTTGCTTAGGCTCCAGAGTGGCAAAGCGGTTAAAGGCACAGTGAGAGGCTTCACTACAGTCCTTGGTTCAATCCCAGGCTGTATCACATCCGGCCGTGATTGGGAGTCCCATAAGGCGGTGCACAATTGACCCAGCATCGCCCGGGTTTGGCAAGGGTAGGCAGTCATTGTAAATAAGAATTTGTTCTTAACCTACTTGCTTAGTTAAATTAAGGTTCAATTAAAAATATATATATATTTAAATGCACATCGACAGGTTTTTCACCTTGTCGGCTTGGGTATTCGAACAAGCAACCTTTCGGTTACTGGCCCAAGAACACTTTGTTTTTCAGAGGGGAAGAGTAATGGTAATAGTAACTGTGAGCAATAAGGTGTACCAATATGTAGCAATGGACGACATTCAAGAGCTGTCTATTCTCTTCAGTCCTAAACTTACCATATCTGGTGTGGTCTCTGTCTCCTGGACAGACAGGTCTCGTCTTGGTCATACGGTCATATGGATGTCAGCAGGTTCCTCTCACCTTTTCTCTAGCAAAATAAAACACAAAGTCTGGCTTACTATGTGTACCCACATGTATTTAGAACACCATGCTTTGTGTATCTGGGAGCATCTAGATTGAGTAATTATATTTTTCAGGCAGTGGTGCTGTACACAAACTAATCACTTTAGGGTTGCCATTTGAACATGAAATCCCTCTTTATCTAGTCCAAAGGAAACTATTGTTGCCCCCCTCCAAACCTCGAAAACAAATCTCTGTAGAAACTTTTTTGGGGCAAGCTTGTATAATCACACAGAGGGTACCAGAAACAGACAGGCCTGTACCAAGACAGACAGTAGGGAGCAGAAAAGAAAGAGTAGCCTTGTGTTGGACTACATACTGCAGCTGCCTCACGTTCTTCCAGTATTTTAATACACATGGGCATGTAATGAATGGGGGCCGCTGTGTGACTGTATGTTACTGTAGGCATCTTTCTCCTATAACCCCACTACAGACTGATCTGAAGGCTCCAATGCGAGGCATCGCCATCATAATTCTTCCCCATCATAAAGAGGACTTGTTGGGGATCCGTGTGGTCTGTCTGTCTTCTACAATATCCTGCCTTCAGGGCCTGCCCATGGCTCATGCCAGCCAGACCCAGTGGTGTTCTCTTCGGCTTGGCAGTGTCTCTGAAGCCCAGACTGTTCACTCAACTTGGAGTCGCTCAGAGGAACTTTATCAAAAATGTAGATAAACAGGTTCAAGTAAGGTTAAACTTTGTAATAGTGATAGTGCCAGGGATGAAGAAAATCCTTATTGCAATGTTGACTATTCCTTTCCATTGCAAACATGTTTAGAGATATACCGAATTGTTTAAAGTACTATTAGCTCGAGACCAACAAGGATTGAAACTATATGCTGAATTTGGATAGCCTTAGTTAAATGTAGATTTCCCAGAATGCATAGCGATTGTATTTTCTTTGAGTGCCACTGGTTCAGACAGCATGCTAGCTGTTTTTTTTTACATGCCAACATGTAATTCTAATTTTCAAGGAGAACTGCAGGTGGCTTTACAGTGTCCTAACCAAAGCATTAAATAAACAGAGGTGTGTGTCTACTTTGTTTATACATTTATTCTGTTACAGTTGGAACACAGGAGGGGGCGAATCAAAAGGCTCATTTTCAGGATGTCACAGCTCTGAACATGAACAATGAACATTTGTATTGTGTTTTCAAAGTTTGAGCCACGTGATCACTGTTTGTATATCATTTACCCACACAATATCACATTTTGCATACATACACATAGCCTTTACTGATATTGTGTGTTGCTTTGGATGCTATGGAAGTGTCAGCTAATTGACCATAACTTTATCAAAAAACAAATTCCTTATCATTAACATTCCGCCCAGATATTCTCCTTAGATAGATAAAGCCTAAGTAAATGAGTGTGGAGGATATGATGAATAAACAGGGTTGAAAAGCAGAAATCCTGTTGTGTGTGTGTGCACTGCACTCTGTGACAGAGCTCTAGATAGCTGTACGCTAGAATGTTTGTCCCAGTGAAAAGAGGGGCTATGTGCGGCCCAGACTGGGCCCCATAATGCTGCAAACTCCACAGATTTGGAGCTCTCTTTTGTTGTCTCGGCAATGCTGACATCACACACTGCTGACGGGCCGAAATCCCTCTTTCTCCAGCACCAGCACTTTTGAAACGAAACTGCCATGACACTGATGAGTAACGCCAACTTGCCCAAAAAAATCCCTCATTAAATCACACACAAGCCCGTGTGTGCATACTCACACAGGCACACAGGCACACAGCCAATAAATCCAAAAGGTAATCAGAAAAATATTACTGCTGCCACAAACACTTTTCATGAAGCCTCTACAAGTGGACCTGGCACTTACACTGTTAGTCTCTGACGCTGACTCGCCTGTCCTTCCCCAACCATTTCTCACATTTTAACAAACAAATACTGAAACATTACGACAAACAGCATCTAAATGTGGCTGAGATTATGATAGGCATTACATGTCTTAATGACAAACCGTTTTGTAATTGCAGAAGACATGAATGATGTGGCCATGTTGGTATTGGTATCTGAATGTGAGAGGAGACGGGGGAATGACAGGTTTTCCATCAGGATGGAGTTATAAGACACATATAATGTAAGGTTTGCTTACCCTTGAGTGTTTGCAGAAACATTTGCATAGGATCACATGACTCAGGACTCTTTTGTGGGTGATTGATTAGACAAGAGGCTAAAGTAAGAGAGGTTCTCCCTCTGGACTGAGTTCAAATGTAGGATACTGTTGATGAATCCATTCAGTTTGAAAAGAATAGTGAAACACTCCATGAGTGTCATCTCTTCCAAATAAACCAGCGAGTGTTTTTCCAGTTATAGGGACACACTCTCCTCCCTACTGGAAGAGGAAAACTGTTGGGATGATACCAGCTCTCAGAAGCATCATGAAGGTCCCACTCAAACAATCAATCACAATAGCATCCTCAGGCACTTAGACTAGTGTCATCCCTCAAAGCCTATCTCTCTATCACCCCCCCACCCCACCCCCCCCCCCCACACCACACACACACACACACACACACACACACACACACACACACACACACACACACACACACACACACACACACACACACACACACACACACACACACACACACACACACACACACCACACTCGAGTCTAGGGAGTATCAATCGGTTAAACATGTGACAAATGGCATCATTTGGGAGGCCATGGGGCATATCCAGGACCAATGAGACAGCAGAAATAGGCTGTGAAGAGCTGCCCTTTATTCACACATGCTCCTGTGGGACTCGCCATGACAATTTCAAAATCACTGAACAAGTTGACACTTATTTGCAGGGCAATGAGCATCACTACCCTCTGAGGGAGGCATCCATATCCTCAATCCACATGGGAAGACATGTAACCAAACAAAACTATGTCATGGAAAATCAATGGTTTCAAAGTCGGAAGCATACATGACCATTCTAAAAACATTAGTATTGCGAAGGCTAGATATTGGTATTTTACTAACTTATGTACACTCAATCAGTTAAGTTCATCACCAAATATAGACATATTTATTAATGTCATTGATTTAATACACAACTCAATATGACAACAATATACAGTACCTGTCAAAAGTTTGGACACACCTACTCATTCAAGGGTTTTTCTTTATTTTTACTAATTTCTATTTTGTAGAATAATAGTGAAGACGTCAAAACTATGAAACAACACATGGAATCACGTAGTAAGCAAAAAAAAGGTGTTAAACAAATCAAAATATATTTCATATTTGAGATTCTTTAAAGTACCCTTTGTCTTGATGACAGCTTTGCTCTGGACCCTGATCTCTCGTTTGACGAACATATCAAGACTGTTTCAAGGACAGCTTTTATCCATTTACGTAACATTGCAAAAATCTGATTTTTTTTAACCAAAAATGATGCTGAAAAATGAATCCATGCGTTTGTTACTTCTAGGTTAGACTACTGCAATGCTCTATTTTCCGGCTACCCGGATAAAGCACTAAATAAACTTCAGTTAGTGCTAAATACGGCTGCTAGAATCCTGACTAGAACCACAAAATGTGATCATATTACTCCAGTGCAAACCTCCCTACACTGGCTTCCTGTTAAGGCAAGGGCTGATTTCAAGGTTTTACTGATAACCTACAAAACATTACATGGGCTTGCTCCTACCTATCTTTCCGATTTGGTCCTGCCGTACATACCTACACGTTACGGTCACAAGACGCAGGCCTTCTAATTGTCCCTAAAATTTCTAAGCAAACAGCTGGAGGCAGGGCTTTTTCCTATTGAGCTCCAATAGGAAAAATGGAATGGTCTGCCTCTGGGATTCTCTGCCTCTAACCCTATTACATGGGCTGAGTCACTGGCTTACTGGTGCTCTTCCATGCTGTTCCTAGGAGTGGTGCGTCACTTGAGTGGGTTGAGTCACTGACGTGGTCTTCCTGTCTGGGTTGCCCCCCCCTCTGTTGCTCCCCCCCCCCCCCCCCCCCCGTGGGTTGTGCCTTGGCGGAGATCTTTGTGGGCTATACTCAGCCTTGTCTCAGGATGGTAAGTTGGTGGTTGAAGATATCCCTCTAGTGGTGTGGGGGCTGTGCTTTGGCAAAGTGGGTGGGGTTAAATCCTGCCTGTTTGACCTTGTCTGGGGGTATCATCGGATGGGGCCACAGTGTCTCCTGACCTCTCCTGTCTCAGCCTCCAGTATTTATGCTGCAGTAGTTTATGTGTCGGGGGGCTAGGGTTAGTCTGTTATATCTGGAGTATTTCTCCTGTCTTATCTGATGTCCTGTGTGAATATAAGTATGCTCTCTCTAATTCTCTTTTTTTCTTTCTTTCTTTCTTTCTTTCTTTCTTTCTTTCTTTCTCTCTCTCGGAGGACCTGAGCCCTAGGACCATGCTTCAGGACTACCTGGCATGATGACTCCTTGTTGTCCCCAGTCCACCTGGCTGTGCTGCTGCTCCAGTTTCAACTGTTCTGCCTGCGACTATGGAACCCTGACCTGTTCACTGTGATTACTATTATTTGACCATGCTGGTCATTAATGAACATTTGAACATCTTGGCCATGTTCTGTTATAATCTCCACCCGGCACAGCCAGAAGAGGAGTGGCCACCCCTCATAGCCTGGTTCCTCTCTAGGTTTCTATCTAGGTTTTTGCCTTTCTAGGGAGTTTTTCCTAGCCACCATGCTTCTACACATGCATTGCTTGCTGTTTGTGGTTTTAGGCTGGGTTTCTGTACAGCACGTTGGTATATCAGCTGATGTAAGAAGGGCTATATAAATGCATTTGATTTGATTTGGCACACGCTTGGCATTCTCTCAACCAGCTTCATGAGGTAGTCACCTGGAATGCATTTCAATTAACAGGTGTGACTTGTTAAAAGTTCATTTGTGGAATTTCTTTCCTTCTTAATGCGTTTGAGACAATCAGTTGTGTTGTGACAAGGTAGGGGGTATACAGAATTGTTGTGTTATTGTGCTATTGTGTTATTGAATGTACGTTTGTTTATGTGTAACTCTGTGTTGTTCTTTTTGTCGCACTGCTTTGCTTTATCTTGGCCAGGTAGCAGTTGTAAATGAGAACTTGTTCTCAACTGGCCTACCTGGTTAAATGAAGGTGAAATAAAGGGGGATACCTAGTCAAGGGAAAGGGGGATACCTAGTCAGTTGTACAACTGAATGCCTTCAACTGAAATGTGTCTTCTGCATTTAATCCAACCCCTCTTTGGTAAAAGACCAAGTCCATATTATGGCAAGACCAACTCAAATAAGCAAAGAGAAACGACAGTCCATCACTACTTTAAGACATAAGTCAGTCAATGCGGGAAATTTCAAGAACTTTGAAAGTTTCTTTAAGTGCTGTCGCAAAAACCATCAAGCGATATGATGAAACTGGCTCTCTTGAGGACCGCCACAGGAAAGAAAGAGTTACCAGCCTCAGAAATTGCAGCCCAAACAAATTCTTCACAGAGTTCAAGTAACAGACATCTCAACATCAACTGTTCAGATGAGACTACGTGAATCAGGCCTTCATGATTGAATTGCAACAAAGAAACCACTACTAATGGACACCAATAAGAAGAAGAGAATTGCTCGTGCCAAGAAACACGAGCCATGGACATTAGACCGGTAGAAATCTGTTGTTTGGTCTGATGAGTCCAAATTTGAGATTTTTGGTTTCAACCGCCGTGACTTTGTGAAACGCAGAGTAGGTGAATGGATGATCTCCGCATGTGTGGTTCCCACAGTGAAGCAAAGAAGAGGTGTAATGGTTTGGGAGTGCTTTGCTGGTGACAATGTCTGGGATTTATTTAGAATTCAAGGCACACTTAACCAGCATGGCTACAACAGCATTCTGCAGCGATACGCCATCCCGTCTGGTTTGCATTTAGTGGGACTATCTTTTGTTTATCAACAGGACAATGACCCATCACACCTTCAGGTTGTGTAAGGGCTATTTGACCAAGAAGGAGAGGAAGGGAATGCTGCATTAGATTACCTGGCCTCCACAATCACTCGACATCAACCTAATTGAGATAGTTTCGGGATGAGTTGGACCGCAGAGTGAAGGAAAAGCAGCCAATAAGTGCTCATCATATGTGGGAACTCCTACAAGACTGTTAAAAATAATTCCAGTTGAAGCTGGCTGAGAGAATGCCAAGAGTGTCCAAAGCTGTTATCAAGGCAAAGAGTGGCTACTTTGAAGAATCTCAAATATAAAATATATTTTGATTTGTTTAACACTTTTTTGGTTACTACATGATTCCATTTGTGCTATTTCATAGTTTTGATTTCTTCACTATTACTCTACAAGGTAGAAAATAGTTTTTAAAAATAAAGAAAAACCCTTGAATGAGTAGGTGTGTCCAAACTTTTGACTGGTACTGTACATATATATATATATAATTTATTTGTGGGGTTTATTTATTTTTTCTTGTTCAAGTGAAGAGGGCAAATGGGGACTTTCAGAACTGCATGAACACCCTGATAACTTTACAACAATCTATTAGCAAATGGCTCTCAATCAAACATCTCAAGAAAAGACTGTCAATCTTCTGTATAGATCAGTGAACTCCAGTGACAAGTAACGCAACAAACTGACACAACCCTGAGCTGATTAAATAGAACAGCAGCTCTGTGCTACACACACACCAACTCTCTCCTAACTGCTGAAAACTTTTAATGAGCACTTCTAGCACAGCCATAACCTCCCCTGCCCTGCCCTGCCCCTCCCCTCCCACCCCATACTGAAATCTGTGGAGATCTGTCAGTGCCAACTAAATTCTTACTCAGGTTGTCAACCATGCCTCTGCTGGACAGGGTCACAGGGTTAAAATCGATTTCACAGGCCACCTGGAGAGCCTAGGCTGCGAACTGACTCAAAAAATTTATATCAGACTTAGAATTGCTTACCACCCAGGGCTAGGCCCAGGCTAACACGCCCACTAAAAAGTCCCCAGCCCAACAGAAGTTTGCACAGGCAGGCTGGAGCTGATGACCCTGCAAGCTGACCTCCTCTAACTTCAACTGAATTGTTCTGGCAGTTTCCACGGTGACGAGGCACTCCAAGCTTTATCCTACTTGGGCTACTGAAACAAGTGGGACCAGATCTTCTCTCCATAATCTACTGGGCAAAAAAGTTGCATTTCCTTATTTTCTCTGAATGTCCTTTTTTACAGGGTACCTAATGTGATTTATTGAGCATTTAGGTTGGATTTCGTCAACTGTGTAATGTAATAGATCATTATATGGATAGTTTATTATTTACAAAATTAGCATTTGTTTATGTAACTATGGCTGTGGTTGTTTTTGTTGTCGTTTTGGGGGATTAAGCTATGTTTTTGTGCCATTTCTTGTGGTGTTAATGTGGTCAAATGCCACTCTGCCCTCCCCCCCATGTCTGCATCACTGTTATTGAATATCATTGCTGTCTTTCCATTTTGTATTGTCTATAAATGTGAATAAAATTAGCCTGAATAAAACTATCTGAGTCCCCCTAATCTTTGTGTTTAGTGATTGCCCCTGTCCAAGATTCAGAGCAAACTTCCGCTCATACTGCTTCAACAAACTGGACTATCAAAAGAGGAATTTACAAAGACTGATTTGTATAATCACACTCATCTGAAAGAACATCGACATCATTCTCTTATTAAACCACAATTTCACAACAGTCACTTGACTTCATACACTTATGTGACAAAGAGGGTTGGGATCAATTCGGTTTTCAACTTTTCAAGTCATTCATTCAATGTATCCCATGGAAGGCTACATAATCGCCTAAGGGTCATCCTTTGAGCTGCTTCTTACACTGGCCTAAAGTTCAAGACGATCAGAAGTCCTGACATCTAGAGCATTGAGTAAAATGAGTCTCCTATCTGTGTCAGTGAAAGCTAACACGATGAATCAATAACTGCAATTTTCATATGTTTTCTTTTCCATTCCCTGTCAATAATGATTTGATCAATTGGTCCTTTTCTTTAACTCATTGTCCCTTTCTCAGACTGTCCTTGTGGACAGGCATGTTTTGCGTTTTACATGAATGGTCACTTGGCGAGCGCTAACGCATTTTTTCAACGCAATGCACGACCAAATAAAGCTAAGTAGACTGCGAAAACGTCGTTCTAACTAGATATTTTAATGTACACTTCATTACCTCAAGGATCGATTATATTAACATCTGAGCTACAAGCCTTGAGTGCACTCACCCGGGGCGACTGTGTGATGGAGTGATGTTGTGATTCTGATTGGATGCACGCAGAGTAGAAGGTGCTCATGGGTTATTGTCCAGCGTATCATCGGGTAAAACGTTAAATGACACAAGCTGTCACAAAATCAATAAGAGTGGTCCAGCTGTCCTGGATCTTCATCTCCTCTTGTAGTTATAACTTGGTCTGACACCATGTCATCTTTGTGGCCTTGCTTCATATGGCCATTACGTTTCATGAGTTGAGCAATGAGCCATGGAAATAGAGGGCATTACTGTTTACTTCTAGGCCTACAACTATGGACATTGACAACCTTGACCCGGGAGTCGACTTAACATAGTAAAGGTAAATGTGTCTCCCTACAATGAATATGGAGCGTTATGTTTCGTCTGGTACGTATTAAATTTGTGGATGTCCATCATCCATTTCATATGATATCTTACCATTTTAAATATGTGTGGCCTACATTAGGGGTTAGGGCAGGGTTTCCCAAACTCGGTCCTCGGGACCCCAAGGGGTGCACGTTTTGTTTTTTTGCCCTCTCACTACACGGCTGATTCAGATAATCAACTAATCGTCAAGCTTTCAATCAGCTATGTAGTGTTAGGGCCAAAAAACAAAACGTGCACCCCTTGGGGTCCCGAAGACGAGTTTGGGAGACACTGGATTAGTGGTTAAGGTTAGGCAGGACTTGATTTGAGCTGGATCCTGCAGAACAGAATCCGTCTCCTCTACGTTTTTTTTCTGTTTCTTTCCCGGAACCCATTTGTCAGGATCCAGTACCTCCTCTTGGAATGAGAAACTATGTTCACTGTTTGCAATGTAAAAATCATAATAAAATCAGAGTTAAGTTCAACCAATCAAGTTTCCTCTTCTGTAATTATCCGGCCCCCTAAAACACGTAATGTGAAAACGTGCCTGATGTTCTAAGAATTGTGTTCGGCCGGCCCGGTTTTATGGTTTGGCAGCATTGTAGTCTGTTAAGACCAACGCATTGCTGTGGTGAGAGAGGGAAGTGCGCCTGTATCTCTCACGGAACTAGAATGAGATTCGCTTTCTATGATCTCTCTCTTCTCTGATAGACATAACCCTGCAACTTTAATATTTGCATTGTTGCACTTCATCATGTATTTCCTTATACCGGCAGGAAGGGTGCTGGAAGTTCCACAGCACCCGTAATACATTTTAAATAGATTTCTCAAAGTTATTGAATTACTGCTGTCTGTTCAGAAATAAATGAAAATAAAAAATGCTACAACCGTAGGCCTATAATTTAGCCACAGTGGATCAATAGCTTGTTAAAAAAATTGTATAAATGCCTAGCTGTGGACTGTGTGCCTACTGTTGGAAACGTGCGGCAAATATTGAACAGCATACAGGCAACGGGCCTTTCACAATATTTCCAAAACAATTGTGGGAAAACACATGTTGGAAAGCAAATGGATTTAGCTGAAAATAGAATAGTAATTTGTTTGTAGGCTACCAAATATGTTATCAGCTTCAAAATAGTCCTATTGTGGGAACAGCATTGTTTTTACAAAGTTTAACTGACTTGCCTAGTTAAAGAAATGTTAAATAAAATACATTTCAAAAACAAGAGTGAGCGCATTGGCAGGAGCGCATCTGCCATCGCTGGTGAGTGAGCTGAGCATCATTGGGTGAGTCAGTGAAACTGGAAAGGTTTATTATGAGTATAATTTCCTCCTCATATTGTACACTATGTTCCCGGACACCTAGGCCTACGACAAATGTGTTTTTTTTATTGCTCGCAGATTCTCAGTTTGTCCGTGTCAAAGTAGCCTGTCATTTCAATCATTTGTGCGGTATTGAAAAATATTATTGTAATGTCTCCAGACATCTAAAGTTGTGTAGAATTTCATGAAATGCGTTTATAAAAGGCCATTTTTTTCCCCTTGACCCCAGGCTTAAAAATGTTTGTCCATGTGTACAACTTTTGCAAGCGCCTCTACTCTACTGCTCTACTGCTCTTTGCAAGCACAAAGGCGATTATATGCATGCAATGCTTTATTATAAAGCGCCACCCAATTTACAAATTAAGCACTGGGGTTGGGGGTTAAATGTAGAGTTAAGGGAAGGGTTATAGCTAACATGCTAAGTAGCTAAAAAGTAGTAAGTAGTTGCTCAAATGTTAATGTTGTCCATGATGTGATTCGAACACACAACCTTTGGGTTGCTAGATATAATGCTAGGTATAATGCAATCTCCTTTAATTTTTGGCTTAAGTAACCTTCTGTATTATGTAACTATACCAAAAAGAACATATCATACGTATGCTGGAGGGATACAACTTTACATAAACTATGTTATGTCTACTCTTTGAGGCAAGCCTGCTATGGAAGGTTATATTTTTTAATGCCATTTAAAAAACAAAATGTTGTACCTTTATTTAACAAGGCAGAGTCTCCCCTCCCTCCCAACTCCAGAACTCGTTACATTGCGTTATGCTAATAGATGGGCTTATAAGGCACAGACACTGAAATCTCATCCAGCTACTATTCGCTTTCCTGAGGGAGATGTCATTTCGCAGGGGGGGGGGGGACACAATGACGAGCTCGTGAGTGACAGAGCTCTGATCTCAGCGATAGGAAGATAGCCACCTGATTAAAATGGTTCGCTTGTTCCCCTTAGTCACTCGATCAGCGTGTGAACTCTTCTTATTTATAATCAAATGCAGTGACCGAGTAGCGCCCAGAACAGCACACTTCCAAGTTCCAACCCAATGTAATTCATTGCCCTATATTTATTCAACGCTGCCACAGGTGCAACTCTTAAAATCCAATATAGATAGTGTAAACATTTATAACAAAATAATTCATAGGCTATTATTTTATTATTATTCACCGTCTTATGAGTTTAAAAAAAACTGTGTGGTTGCAACAGTACACGTTTTAGAAACGAAAAAATACATTTTGACCAATATATGAATAATATTTCCCAAAAGTGAGTGTCAGCCCCAGCCAGGGCATTGTTTACCCCGTGCAGACAGATCCCTGTCGCATCTGAGTCATGCGTTATTATCAGTCACAGAAAAACGCATTGGATGGTCTCTAGAGACCCACGTTTCCATTCGAGAACTGTTTCTGTCAGAGCGACAGGAGAGGGACCATTCAAAAACTGTGAGCCACGGACCACTCTTGAGTATTAATTAGGGTGATGCAATCCATAGAAACGTATGGATTCAACATAATCGACTTTCCAGTTCTGGCGGGAGAGATAGAATAGACAAGTAGTTGGAGGATATAATTTACTGTTTGAGGGAAGTCATGCGTGTAATTGAGTATATTTAACACCACCATTTTTAATGATCAATGATTAAGGGTGAACTCATTACATGTTTCGTTCTCTGCTTTTATCATTATTTGACTTTGGAGAGGATGTTGGTTCGTTTGTGCCATACTCTCAGCATTTCACACATTTGGGAGAAACATTTGGGAGGAAGAATTCTGCGTGTTTATTATGAAGCCCAACAATCTTTATTTTTTTATGCCCGAGCAGACCAATTTGATTGATGTCGCTCACATTCTTGAATAGGCTTCTTAAAGATGTATTCGGCTATTCCTATATTTTCTCATTTTGATTGTCCTACAGGCAAAATATGTGAGCTTTTTCATCTGTATTTTAGATATGTGATCATTTTACGTTCTTCTATCAACAAACCCAGGCGCTCAAGCAGAGTAGTTCTCCCACTTCCATTCAAATGACTCGGGCATCATGTCGCATGTCTATAAAGGGCCTTTGTAGTGCCCTTTCAGTACTCAGACAAACTTTTCTAAACACTTTGCTCTAAAGCATACAGAAAGTCAGCCGCTTGCGAACGAGCTGCTGTCCTCGATTTATTTCCACTCACACTCTCGATCAGCCACAGGGATAAACATATTGATAAAGTTGTATAAGGTTAAACTTTTCATTGGGCCTACCGTTTCAAAGTTCAAACTGGTATTCCCTATAGATACAGGTCTATATGCTCACATTGAATGACTGAACTATCTAAAGATAATACATATTTTATATTTACATTCCAATGTATTTATTGTTCTTAAATCTCGAAATGTGTTACCCAGATGCTTATAATGTGGTCCTTGATCAACATGGGATACATGAAGAATGAAATTGTGAAGGAATTGAAGTGAACAATGAGTTCTGCTGTTGGGGAAGTCAGTGCATTGCTGTCAACTGAGGGTTGGATAGTGACAGTCATCGTGGCCATTGCCACTACTGGGAAGTGACAGAAGCTCCCGTTTCGTCTGCTGATGATTTACGCAAAAACAACGTCGAACGTCAAAAATATATAGTCCTACAATGTCACATGTATGATTATAGAACGACTTGGAATAACAATCACACTTCAAGGAAACAAACCAATCTAAAACGACCGTGTTTTAATTGTATGATTTTGTAAGACATGTATTTATTTATATTCATATTGAATTAGTTCGTAGGCCCATCATATTACGTTTTTAGCCTGGAAAGCCTAGTGAATGTCTGACGTTCCATGGTGCCAAGATGTAGGCATATAGACGTTAACAGGTTACATATATTTGTCACCAGCTGATGCTTGCTATAGGCTAAATCTGTGCTAAAAGGGGCTAAATGGAAGAGTGATACTTTTAAATGAGTATGTTTATAATGAAACTATGCTATTATTAAACCTTTATTTAACTAGGCAAGTCAGTTAAGAACAAATTCTTATTTACAATAATGTCCTACCTGGGAACAATGGGTTAACTGCCTTGTTCAGGGGCAGAACAACAGTTGTTTACCTTGTCAGCTCGGGGATTCGATCCAGCTACCACAACACTACAACCAACTTTTTTTTAAATCATCTAGTATATAATGAAACATTAACACAACTTTTTACAACTTGTTCTAGGCCTACGTTTTAATCATGCATGGTATTTCGCAATGCTATTTATCAGGTTTGAAAAGCTTGTCACAGTGGATGTGTTTTATGTTAGCATCGACACAGCAGCACAACTATTAAAAGCTGCCTGAAACAAGCATCCTGCTCCCCACCCCACGCTGAGCTTCTCGCCTCATTTGTTTCCCAGGCTATGCCTGTGTTCCATAAAGCTCGAGCTTGATCTGCATCGTACTGCACACCCCTGCTGCCTGCACCGCTGCATCAAAGCATATATTGTTCTAGGCATGGGTGGACTGACCAATAGAAGTGGAAAAGCAGAAACACTTGCCCCGCCACTATTGTTGCGCATGGGTAAACTTTGTTTCCGCACAATAGCGGCCTAACCAATAACGTGCGCCGTTTTCAGATTAGAACGCACTCAGCCTATCATGTAGCAGTCCGTTATCACCTGTTGCCTGACAGACTGCGGTAGGCCTACTATACATGTGGTAGTAAAGACCAGAAGCCTGACAGACAGAATGTCCCAGAAGTGAAACTAAAGTTTTCCAAGTCTGCTCAGCCTTATTTCCCATCACACAATGACAATGTTGCCCATCAAGATTAAAACATATTTTACTTTACTAGTAGGCAACCAGTCAACGTTTTTGTTTAGTCTATTTGAAGGGGTAGGGGCAGAGGGCAGTATAAAGCGCAAATATTGTTCATGGTATATTTAATGGCATAAATAGTATTAATAGTGTATACATTCCCCTTATAATAGATTAATTTGAGTCACAAATGGTGTAGTCTATATGGACAGTGGTCGTGTCTTCTGCTCTAAATGATATCTTCGCTGTTCAATTGCAGTGGCCATGCACCTTCTGAAATCTCCACAATTAGATGTGCATTGTTCCTAACCCAATCTAACGACGCGTTTGACGTTATTAGCCTAAATAATAAAGAGATGGTGATTTATATTGTTTTCCGTGGGGAAAAAAAGGCATTATACGCTGTTATCCTGTCATTAAGAATGTATTAACTCGAATTAGTTACACAACAATATGTATATTTACATTTGAGCTAGGCCCGCCACTTTCAGCAGTTTTGTTCCTTTCTAAAATAGGCCCAATCTGTGTTTGTATTAGCTATGATACATAGTGACATGTTTCTTCATAAAAAAGTATAATCTTCCAATATGAAGCAGTTTCTGTTTAGCCTACTGTATCCCATCATTGGTAGAGTATGCACTCTGCGGTGAATAACCTGATATATGCAGAGCTATGTTCAATTCAACCAGCAACAAATACTCTCAATGTCTACCTCACGTGTTAGTTTGATTTAAAAATATATATATATATAAAACACAACACAACTTGAGTCACTGACATCATGCATCGTGAGAGACCAACTGTTGTATCTTATCAGAGCTAAATCCCGCGGTTTGATTAGAATTATAGTCAAGTGCCAATAGGCCTCCATAGCAACTTCAGTACAGTGGTATTCCACTGGGCAAACAGATGTCAATTCAACCTCTATCCCATGGTGGTTCAACGTAATTTCATTGAAATCGCGTGGAAACAACGTTGATTCAACCAGTGTGTGATTAAACCAGTGTGTGGCCAGTGGGCATATTGTATTTACTAGGACATTGTTAGTGCCTACTTATCCATTGAACAGTGGTTACCGTCCTAATCCCCTAGACGCCAGAATATGCAATGAGTTTAGTTAGGGTCGCCGTTTTAGAATTTAAAACCCACCATCCATTAAATTAGGGTGTGTCCACAATCTAAAACAACTAAGTGGCCATGGTGCTGGTTGAGAAAAGGGTTACACATTTGATTGTTATTAATTACAGACTGTGGGGCGGCAGGTAGCCTGGTGGTTAGAGCGTTAGACTAGTAACCGAAAGGTGGCAAAATCGAATCCCCAAGCTGACAAGGTAAAAATCTATCGTTCTGCCCCTGAACACCGTAGTTAACCCACTGTTCCTAGGCTGTCATTGTAAATAAGAATTTGTTCTTAACTGACTTGCCTGGTTAAATAAAAAAAATACATAAAATCACAGTATATCAAAATGTCCACAGAAAACAACTTGGAAGAATATTTTAAATAATGTAGGATATGATCTGTTCTCAAAGCATACATTTTGATATTGCTATAAACCTTTCATTATCAATAATAAGTGATATAAACACAGGAAAACACGATAACAATCCTGAGTCATTCAGCCCATGCTTGTGTATATCTTCTGGCGAGCTGTAAAGTGTGTGAGCTCCGCTCGGTAAGGACTGCACTGCACTGAGAATGTGTGAGAGGCGCAGAGATGATGGCATGCTGGCCGACAGTGTGTGGTCTATTGAAATGAATGCGCATTTTGGCTGCGCAGGGACCCCCATCCCCCTGCTTCCCTGCACCTGCACTGGATCAGGGAGCGACTGCCATTCACCCCTGAAACCACTGTTAAAATAGACGATATCTCTGACCGTTTTCAATTCAACGAATCTCACAATGCTACACCCCCTACAGATACCCGTCCACTACAACCCCCAACTCAAAAACGACAGCAGATAAAGCGACAAAAATCGTTACTTTAGGGAAAGTCGTTTTCTTTACACTGTTGTGTATGCTATCACTGACTAGTGGCCCAATAACGAGACATAGCCCTAGGCCTAATATTTTCCAGACCAAATAATAAGTGCATAAAAACATCAACAACAATAAAACAACACCAACAACAATAATAATAATGAATTAAATATAATCTCCTTAAATTCCATTATGCCACCAAAGGAAATAAGAGTAGGCTAATAGTGCATATGTGTATAGGCCTATGCCTATTGTGTAGCCTACCATGACTTTCATCCAGATTTCCTTTATGTGTTAGTTTCTGAAGAATAAGTTAAAGGAAGATATAGGCTACTCTCTCACATGGTGTGTCCAACAAAATATTAGACAATGAGGAACATGGAGCATAGGAAATGCTTTATTTACCAATCTAGTACATGTGACGTCATTGCTCCATACGATTAGTAAATCTGGTAACTGATTAGGGGTTTGATTAGAAGCCTATTGGGGACTATTATGTGTGCGCATATTCCACTACCTCAGATAACACTTTACCATTTTAACGTCGATCGGGTAAGGTCAGAGTTGGGACGTCCCAAGGATTCCGAATTAGCAAACACCGTTAACACTATGGGACACATCTCTGACGTTTGTATATCATTTATTAAACGATACACATTTTAACTACAAAAACTAATATAGAAATAGCAGATAGGCATATAGGTTATCTGATTAAATATTGAGGTCTCTTGACGCATATCTTACTTTTAATGAGATCTGGACACTATATATGAAGATGTGTTTATACATGTTGTGATTATTACGTTCCAGGAAGAGCGTGTCATTTCACAAAGATATCAAAAGATATTATCTGAGGGGTTTTACTATGAGCAAAACATAGAGTGCTTACCACCTGTTGCTGTCCACAGCTGCCGCAGCCTCCGCGCGGACCGCGGCGGAGCAAAATCAAGGCCTTTTGGAACAATTGGGTCCTCTTCTTATACGGCGCTGTTATCCTAAATCACACAAAACGATACATTTAGTTGTCAATGTTTTACGTGTGTACTCGGTAGTTCCATTTATAACAAAAGGGACAATATCCACGCATTCAAAACATTAGAGGGTTGAACACAACCCAGCGGCGTTTGAATCTGGCGCTCCATTGAGCGCTTTGAGATTAAATCACGCAATTGAAAATACATTTAAACACTCATCTTTTATCCAGCTCTCCTATGTGGTGGCCCAACAAGGGGATTCCTTGACTGATCACTGCTCCTCCAGGGAATAGTCCAAGCCTGATATCCCTTATTCAATGTGTAGAAAACGGGAGTCTCTCAATGAGAGTCCAACACAAAAGTCTTAAATTCAAGAGGTTCAGGAGCCTAATATTAGGTTAATAGTAAATTCCCTTTACCTTATCACAACTATTGCGAATATAGCCTAGTCGTCCGCTCCATTTATATTTTCATGAATGTTTTCCACTTACGTATTTGCAATATACATTTTACCTTTAAAGTATATCTGTCGTTTCTCCTAATCTCCAAAAAAAAATGAATGTAACTAAAGCTAAATGCGCATACTCAATATATATGTATAGGCTAGCATATGATCACATAGGCCTTTCGTGCTGTCATTAAATTAAAATTAAAAGCCTAACACTCTCGACCTTTAAACATCCTAGTTTATCAAACATGTTCAGCTATTACAACCAATTATAGTTACTGCTTGTATAAATAATTAATTTAACCACTGCTGCCTGACCCCTTGAAAGTCCGGTATGGGACACGATTTTCGGAATAATACTTTGGAAAGGGCCCTCGTCAAATATTAATTTAGCGGTTAATGTGAGCTCCTCTCCCCCGGGACCTAGTCTCATAGAGGCTTCCCAGCCTTGGCAAGCAACAATTCTAATCTACCTCTGTAGTTAAAAAAAAAATGTTTTTAACACCCACAGATTTAAAACGTTATATTCAATGGATAGACCATAATCTCATCCAGGTTTAATTTTGAGAAATGACAGACGACAGTTTGAACATTTCGGGCAAGGTGTTTTAAAGTTATGCCCATCGACATGAACTGTGTGGACCATGGTTAAGAGAAATCATCATTTGAATAAACAGTGAAATCAATGCCCATTCGAATGTGGAGATATTTAGGCTATAGGCCTCTGAGTGAACATTATTTGCGCTGTTTCGGTCTTTTGATTCTTTGCAGAAATACTTTCCATTTGATTGAATCATTAAACAGGCTACATTAAGTGTTAGCCAGCAGAACAATTTACATGAAATAAATAATGCAATTAGGCCTAATATGGAGCGACATTAAACAGAACAATTAAAAATGATGTGGTGTATGCATGCTTTCAAGACAAGTAGGCTTATAACAGGCCCAGTTATTACATCTATTATTTTCGTTGTTGCTCAGTAGGGTCTATCTTTATTCATATATCAAGAGCCTCGATGTTATTAATGTTTTATTATCCATACCACAAACATGCCTACATATTATCCAAACTAGAAACATGCTTTCATAATTCAGCTCACATGGACTGTCTCTGCGTCTATGTTGTCACACTTGTTTTCTGATACATGAGAGCTAAACTTAATTCATTCAAATCAGTAGTCCTGTGAAATGATATGCACCAAACCGGTTCTCAATTAGAATGACAAAATAAATCAAATTATGTGTGTATTGATTAAAGAAAAATATAAAATGAACGACTACCTGGAGAGAATCTTCAACATTTTGAGCGAATAATCTTACACGCAAAGCATAGGGTTTGAGAGGCAACAAACTTTCGCACGCTGTTGTCCTTCTTAATCCTTAGGGGAATAGCTCATTTCACAAAAAAAATGAAAACGTCGTTAAACTGAGTCTAAATCATCTGAAGACTTAACATGACAAAGAAACAGGCATGCACGCGTGTTCTTAGACACAGATGCACAGACGCATACACACATGTACGCACAAAATGATGTGGTTTGATTTAGTTTTTGTTGATATTTCTGATGAGATATGATTTAAGACTTAGCATGTTATAATAACTTAATTAGGCTATATTCCTGTGTGTCCTTGGATTGTAAAAAAAAAAATATAACAGAATATTAAGGTCTATCAAGTTCTGACATATGATGTGATGAATAAATACTGATGCAACATGAATAACATAAATGCAATACAAAACATGGACAATCCACAACAAATTGAGCGAGGATGACAATCTTATCTAATTCATCAAATGATTAAAAAAAATCAAAACTCATACAATTTCAAGTATCCAAATTTCAAAAATTTATTCATTTCAAACTGCATATTGAAAAAACTTCGCTGAAATTGTAACTGTTATAATGATGAAATTAGTTCGAATATATATACATGGAGTGTTGGCTGCTGCGTACAGACCACATTTTAAAATACAACTACGGGAATGAAATGTGAAATAAAAACTTAAAATATCACAGTAAATATGCATCAATTGTACAAATCATTAGAAAATAAGGAACACAAACTTCATACCTCTAACAGATGAAAAGTGGGAGACAAAATATAAATTAACAATTATGCTTAACCTGTAAGGAAAGGTTTCTGCTTATTCTTATTTAAAGAAATTAAAATGGTTTAGTACTAATGAACCTTGAGGAGAAACATTTACCTGCTTTGCTTATAGGCCTACTTCCGCTATTCCAATGTTTGTAGTTTTAGGAGTATCTTGAACTCAATTTAAATTCTGCCATTTTCTTTTCTGCAGAATTTCGGTTTATAAAAATGTAACCTCTTGTAGTTTACAAAAATTACATCTGATTGTTATGTTTTTTATATATAAATACTGTACAAAAGGTGATTGCAATGATAAAACATCTGATTGAGACTCTCCCACTTTCTACTTTCCAAACTCATACACCATTGAAAAACTTTCTAGAAAAAAGTTGTTCTTTCCTTGAGTTCTGTACAACTTTTACCACCCAAAAATGTCTGTACAAAAATAGTCCATAGTAGTCCAGTTTCTCTTATTAAAGTGTATTTACATATGTGATAATGGGAGTGTGCCATTAATCGTCGTGCCTGGTACAGGTGCGCTCTGGTAATGTTGGGACATATGGAGTCTGCTTTGGGCAGTTTGCTCCGGCACCTCAGCACCCGGTAAGTACATACTGATCATGTCCCGTAGGTCTCCAGTCTGACACGGAGCACCCCTTGAGTGAGACGAAGACGTGACTATGGGGGGACTGCAACTGGACTCTGACTTGACCACCGAACCCATGGAGCCCAGAGTCATTCCAGGAGTGCTCTGCTGTGAGTATGACATGCTATACGTGGGTGATCCGTTCATGTAGGTCTGGGAGTTTGTCATGGAGTTGTACTGAAGTGCGCTCATGTCATAGCGGTGCATTTGCTGCATCTGCGCGGTGTTGTGAGCGTTTAAACCAGGGTGCTGCCCATAACCAAGCTGCTCCTGCATCATGCCATAACCTCCATTGGTCCAGCCGTTCATATGTGCGTAACTGTCCATCCTTTGATTAACCCCACCGCCCAAGCCTCCCCCTACACCCACTCCAGCGCCCATGGCATTGCCGCCTGGCGCAAGAAGTCCACCTGGCAGAGTATACTTGTCCTTCTTCATCAGGGTCTTGGTTTTCCTCCGGGGTCTGTATTTGTAATCCGGATGTTCCTTCATGTGGAGAGCCCGGAGACGCTTCGCTTCGTCAATGAAAGGTCGCTTTTCGCTCTCGGATAGAAGCTTCCACTCGGCCCCAAGTCTTTTGCTTATTTCCGAATTGTGCATTTTGGGGTTTTCCTGTGCCATCTTTCTTCGCTGTCCCCTCGACCAAACCATGAAGGCATTCATGGGTCTCTTGACTCGGTCCGGACTGTTTTTCTGGTTGTTTCCAGATGCATTTGAATTCCCCGTAACCCCAGAATTTGTCTGGGGTGCGGTTGGTTTCAGTTCAGTTTCCATCATGTTATACATTATAAACAGATTTTTATTAAACTTGCCCGACCAATGAAAAAAGTCCAACACAAAGGTAGCTGGAGTTACCTTGTCGTTTTCAGTAACTTTGCAGAAATAGTAAACGTATTTTTGCCTTCAGCCAGTAGGTCCTGTTGTGTCCAAAAACTTCTCTCTTGGTCTCAAAGAAACAACAAACTACTTTTCCCTCTTCGCCAGAGCCTTGACAACTCCGGATACTTTTTGAACAAGTTAATAGACAACCATTCATGGGATGAGTGCTGTCAGGGAATAAATGCCTTTTTACCTGACCAATCACAGAGCGACTGTTCCCTCGGCCAGGATTGTGTCTTTTATTTATCATAAAGGGGCGGGGTTACTCGCGGTCAGTGGTGGAGCACTGAGGCAGAAGCTGCGGTTATCAACCAATAGAAGCTATATATGTATTATTCCAAGTGCTTAAAGTGGGAACATTACACTAGGATGGCAAACTTTAAGTGCTTTCTACTGAAATTCGAAGGAACACAAGCTGCAGAATTTATACAGTAGGATACATTTATGCTGTTAAGTAAACAGCATTTCGGACCAATTCAGCTTTTTAAACTTTTATAGGCTACCATTTTTAAACTGGTTCAAACGTTATTTGGAAGCATAATACATAACATTTCAAACTTCATTCGATATTTCATCTTCACTGAATCAAATGTTCAATGTGTCTTTAGATCAAGATAGCTATTTCGGCTATATGGTGATTTTTTTTGTAATGTTCAACGACAAAACAGGGGCAAAAGCAAATGGAGCATAAATCAAAACGTACACATACAAATATCCTAGCCTACTTAACCTTTGCTTATAATAATCACTTCTTTATCAGTAGGCCTATAGTGACAGTTGAAGAAATAGTTGTGAAAGTAGTAGTCTAGTTGTAGTAAGCTATTAGCAATACGGGTGACGTTATTCGTTATAAGTAATGAGGCGATGTGTAGCAATCCATACATGAATATAAGTGTTTTGAGTTAAGGAATCGATCAGCAAGTTCAGCTCGGTTTTTGCACTGAAAAGCGGATAGGTAATCTTAGCTGTTTCCCCATTGTTTAAATGGATGAGCTTCAATTCAACTGAAGTTGAATGCCAACATAAAACAGAGGCATGCCCATCACAAATAATTAGTTTTGTTTCGGGTGTTGTCAGTACATCAGCCCGAACAAAAGCATGACTACATTCCGTTAAGATCTTTTTTTGTTGAAATTCACTTCGTCACAAGACAAAAAATTATATAATAAAAAAAAGTTTTCACAAACAATATGACCAAGAGGGGTCACCACTTCAAGGATAGGCCAATATAACAGGCACTTTTGTCCATGGATTTTCCATTTATAACATCAACAATTGGCATTGTAAAACAGGCTTGGACAATGTTTTATAGGCGTATCTGATGGATAATTTACATTACTGTGAGCTACAAAAGCTGATGAAGCATGAACAGCGAAAATACACTAACACGCCTAATATTTGTTCAGTAAAAGCACGTGTTTATGCATATGAATTCACATATAGGATAGTTCCAACTGACTTGCCTAGTTAAATAAAGGTTACATTTTTTAAATAATAATTGTTCCAAAAGGTTGTATCAGCCACACGAAGCCCGTTGTAACATGCCATTAGCGCCGTCTGCTGGCGAAAGGGACAATAGCAAATAACCTTTATGAACGTAGAAACCTAAAAGGTGTCATGGAACACTATTATAGCTTATGTTAGTTTGTTCTGTTGTGCGCTGTAGCCTAATAATATAACTTGTATACCAACTACAGGTTTAGAAGGCTAATTTATGTTCAAAACATTCACGCTTATGGTAAAACAGTTGGCAATGATGCTGGAAATGTTGGAAAAGCATCAAATAGGCCTATAGCCTACATGCATCTATTGATAAACTTGACACTGAATATATTGTATTTTTTGGACACAGTTTTGAGCGAGATAAAGTTTTAAATCTACAACGTCTAGCCTATACTATTAATATAATAATTATAGCCTATACCTATTTTGTACATGTTATTAAACAAAACATCAATACCTATTTGAATGATATACAAACTGGTAAAGAGTTTATTACCACCATATTCAAAAGGTTTCACTTTTGAGTAATTGTGTGAGATGTGGAGATACAACAGTCAGAAATAGCCGCTTCTCTTTCTGCGTTTGAGTGTTTCCCCCGCTATTTGTAATCTGTTTACGATAATGGGAAAAGCAACAGCGGGGAGTCTGCAACATCTTTAAGAATCCTTAACAGGAATTTCCCTGCATTTGCAATTAGCAAACTATTTGACAACTAACCGATTTGCGGGAAACACCGTTTGACCACTCGATAGACCAAACCAACTAGTACTATTTGCACCATAAAACAAACATATTTTTAAAGAAGGCTCGACTGAGCAAAATCAATAATAACACATTTATAGGCTATTTTATTAATGTACAAACTAGAAAGAAAAACACTGTAATTCATAGCAAATTAACTTTTTAATAAAAACACATTGTTTCTCATTAAATGCAGGCCCATTCCTATCAACCCTTGAACATAATGAGTGTGAAAATATCTTAGAGGGAATCTGTTAAATATTGTTTTTAAAAAGCCTATAGCCCACCCTTCTGGAAAATGTCATCATTTTTTTCTCCCTTTCAAATATCTAACCCGATATATAACCATGTCTGCCATAATAACCCTTAGGCCTATAGCCTAACTCAATATACCTCCCATAATAACCCTTAGGCCTGCCTCAATATATATCCCATAATAACCCTATTGCCTATAGCCTAACTCATTATATCTTTAATCACACTAAAGTCCTAAAATATCAATATTTACTGCATATAATCCAACATAACCAGCACTGTTATTACTAATTGGATGTAATATGTTTATTTAATCAATGGATTTACTTTTTAAACAGATCCTTCCTTTTCTCAGAGAGAGAGAGACTTCATGGTAACAAAAATGACAGAAAATAACCATGATGAATCTCTAAATTGTATATTATTGTCCAGTAGGTGTCGTGCTAGTGATTGGAGAGCAGTAGGCCTGCACCAAAGAAAATATTAATTTATAAGCACACAATACATGTAGCCTATGAAAATACCCAAGGAAAAGGGAGAGTGGATGGTTAAAGAGTGCAATTTTAAACCTAATATAGTTATACTAACTTAACTCTACCCACAAACATTTCTGTTCTCTAATTTGCTATATTGCTCTTTACCCTCAAACTATAAATCAGTATAAACTCAGAAATTGATTAATACATATTAAACATTTACTTTGGAACAATCATTTGACAAGTGTGATGTTTCAATATTTATGGTTGACAGCCTACTCTCAAGTAGCCCAGATCAAGGCCAAATCAATACATCTTGAAAAGATATTAAGAACCGTGTTTAAAGGTCAAACATTAGGCTACTTCTGCTGAAGAATGAGGATAATTGTGTAACAAAATGTTTAAAAAAATACATAATGGCACAAATCTCAAACAGTAGTCAACAAAACAAACAAAGCCATTACAAAAACAAAACAAACCACTAAACACGTACATGATGAATATTTATAATAGACATCTACTTGACATCTAATGTTTGCCAGTGTTGAGCAAGTTTTAAGTGATGTCCGAGTACCCAATGGGAAGATAACCTACGAACCACTGAAGCTCATAACGCGATACTCTATCACACTGCAGTGCACTGCATATAGGCGCAGCCTGCTTTTCACTGTCCCCGGACCACTCTCGACTGTAATGCTACTTACGTGCCAGTTTGGGTGTTGTCCTCATCTTTGCTTGATTGGCAGAAAAGAGGATGGAACAGTATCTGGCCGATTCAAGAACCACTCTTCAGCCGCCGGAGATCCCGCTCTCTGCTCGACCGACACAGCGGTAGGCTGTCTCTCTCTCTCTTTGCTCGCCCGGTAGTCCGCAGGTTTTTCCAAAAGCCAGTGCTCTTACTTCAGCGTACCACCGCTCAAGCTGCTCGCTGAACGCGGGTGTTTTGCTCGCTACCCCTGTAACAAGAAAAGCCGTTTATGGCTACACACAATCTGAAAAGGGGCCGATTTAAAAAGAGAAGAATGCATCAAGAACAACAAAAGTCAGTTATACCAAGTCTGCTTCACCCCCCAACTCCACCCCCACCACCACTACAACCACCCCACATAATGAGAAGGGAAAGCTTTATATTTTTTTCAGTGGGTATTCCGAGATAATTTGAAGCCATTGTTTCTGATACAGATGGTTCTTTTTAATACAATAACTCTGCTCTTTGTGAATTCTACCCACAATACCAATCTAAAGCGTTCTCCTGAATAACAATTTTGTTCTCTCTTGTATAGGGCAAACAAAAGCTGCCGTGAGGTAATGGGCTTGGTTTATTATTGAAAGGCATAGAATGGGGATTTGATAAAGATTTTTTTCGTTTGTAGAAGGTAGGCTTCACTGCAATGTCAAGAGAAGCTGGCATTGGTTGAACAAAATGTTCGCTATAGGTTGGTGATGAACATTATTATTAATAATATTATCATAGGAATACATATTTTTATTTTTATTATCAACAATTCCCCAAAATGATCATTCATAAGCTGAATCCTTAAACTGGAGAGAAAGCAGACCAGAGAGACACTTTTTTTGGAGAGAGAGGTTACAATAGACTATGATAATAGGAACTGTGGTTACGGATTTTGAATCAAGCTTAAAAGTTTCATATAACATGGGTTTAAAATCTCAATAGTATTGTTACCATGGATTCCACATAGCATTATTCTTTTTTTTAGTTAAGTGAAATGATTGAATATCGCATTCAGGGAGCATAAGGTTTCTCAATAGCCATTTAAAGTAACTTATTCAATCTGTAGCTGATGCCATGTGTAATTAAGCTATGGTTAATCAATGAAGTGCTTTAGGAGTTACAAAGCACAGACGTTTAGCCAAAGAAAACATATTGCATATCACCAATCATTAGGGCTGAATTTACTCTCCATGTCACCTAAGCTTTGGCTTTGGCCTGACTCAAGGTCTTTATCAGTCCTGTCAGGGAGCTGGAAGAGAAAATGGGAATCTGAAGACAAAAGGTCTCCGCGGGGAAAGTTGTTAGTCAGTGGCTCTACTTTGTCTACTTTTCTATAGGAATTACTGGCTTCCTCTACCTTCCTATAGGTCTATACAGACAGTAATCCACTCCAGTGACAGCAAGGGTTTTGTCTTCTCATAGAACACGGTTCACTGTTGATCTCTGAGGTGCTGCTGCAAAGGTGTGAGCAATAATGACTTAATTAATTAATTAGCTTGCAAGGTGCACCCAAACAATGGAGGGAGATGAACAGATTATGAAGGGGATGTCTAATAACAACAACAAAAACAGTTCTCGGGTAATAGGAATATTATGGAGGAGTTGCGTGACAAAATGTTTGGCTGCCTCCACCTTGTTTTAAATCAGTGCCGCCAACAGTAATCTGAAAATGTTTCATGGTTTTCTCAAAGCTCACTATCAATCCACTTTCCTTCCTCTCAATTGAGAGTCAAGGAAAATGATATACACACTGTATATAGACTTTTCTATTGTGTTATTGACTGTATGTTTGTTTATTCAATGTGTAACTCTGTGTTGCTGTTTGTGTTGCACTGCTTTGCTTTATCTTGGCCAGGTCGCAGTTGTAAATGAGAACTTGTTCTCCACTGGCCTACCTGGTTAAATGAAGGTGAAATAAAATAAAGATAAAAGTCAAATGAGTCATACAATGGACGTCTTTGGAGGATTTGAATTAAAACTAGACTGAGAGAGAAATGATTCAATGCTACAGCTCATTGTTTTCCAGGCAGAGTCTAATAGCATTATGTCTGGGAGAGTTCACTTAGAAGTGTTTTGAGCATCACAGAATGCTAACACATTTCAGATGTAAAACTGGGCATTCATATATAACTGGGCATCCACCCACCCACCCACCCACCCACCCACCCACCCACCCACCCACCCACTCACGCACAAAGTAAACCCACCTAACACACCCCTCTGCCATAAACCACTGACATACACTATATGCCTATATAACTCAGCCTGGTAAGTATTCACTGGGAGTGTTCTAATGCATAGCACAGTAATGACTGAGTGACAAAACACTTGTCATAATATGCTGTGACAGACTGTAGTAATAGTCATAAGCAGTATGAATGCTGACATAATCCTATTAACTCAGCCAAGATGTGTGATACTTGTGTGAATTGTCATGACTTGCACTGTCTAGTCATATTATCTGATCATCTGTATTTTCCCAGGTATGGAAACCAATGTGATACCTATGCCATTTCAAACAATCTCAACATAATTATGCATGCTACTAGCATTGTCATATCCCATCTTACAGCTACGTGACACAGAGTACACTGACAGTGTAAATCAATAGACAATAGAGTTGAACTGGCTTGAACCTGCCTACCAGTAAAAATAGTAAGAGAGATGCCCCACGTGGAAAACAGCCATGTAGCAACAATAGCAAATAGGTGGCGGGTCCCATCAGATAACAGAAGACCTCCACTGTAAAACATACATAATAGATCCAGCTAAGTGCCGATACTCTACCACAGCGCTTACTAGACAGTTACTCTTACCATCAGACATACCAATGGGTTTGTTTACTGGCCAATTTGAATTAAAATAAAGCTTTGCTTCTGCTGACCACACATCATTATCCATGAGACTATAATCCCAGCAGCAAATCCTATAGTTTCCAGAGCCAGGGCCCTTTTGTTTGAGATTGCTGACTGCTTAGCATATAACAAAGAGAAATGAGGCGTTCACCTCATCCTCTGTAATTATGTGTGGCGAGTAATTTAGTGACAAACCAAGACACCCAAGGCAGCATAGAATGATACCTTTTAGATGCTGGCCACATCGTCACACAGAAAGAGATACCAAGCAAAGTACAGTAGAAGAGAGTAGACACTGGACTGGTGGAAGCTACTGTACAATCCCACATCTTTAAACAAGCTATTCATTTTCCCCCCAGATATCACATACATATTTTCAGCAGAAAAAACCCCACATTAATGGGACAGGTGGAAAGAAAATCAAGATGTGTAGGAAATTGAATATTTTAATTGAATCATCAACACATTTCTATCTCACTATAGAAGGGAATGGGAAGGTACTTCAGATGAACCAATACAAGGCAGAATTAATGGGCTTATTTTGAATGATTAGTTTGTCCATTATGACAAGTATTGACACATTTTGTTGTGTTACAAAGTGGGATTAAAATGGTTTTAATTAGATTTTTTTTGTCAACTATCAACACAAAACATTAATGTTAGCGGAAAACAAATTCCAATAATACTCTCAAAAAATGAGCAACATTAAACAGCAATATACCTGGATTACATATGTTTTCATGCCCCTGCGTGAGTACATGTTGTTAGAAACACCTTTGGCTGTGAATACAGCTGTGAGGCTTCTCGGGTTAGTCGCTAAGAACATTGCACACCTGGATGGCGCAATATTTGCCCAATATGCTTTTCAAACTTCAAGTTCTGTCAAGGTGTTGGGGGTCATGGCTAGACAGCAATTTAAGTCTTGCCATGGAGTTTTAGCTCATGGTGACATCCCTGAGCAGTTCCCTTCCTGTTCGGCATCTCACTTCAGAAGGACGACTATATCTTTGTTGTGTCTGGGTGGTTTAATAAAATGTTATTTGTCAAATGCTTCGTAAACAACAGGGGTAGACTAACAGTGAAATGCTTCCCAACAAAGCATAAAGAGAAAAATTATAGAAAAATAATAAGACTGGGAATAAATACACAATGAGTAATGTTAACTTGGCTATATATATGAGTTTCCTGTAGTCCAAGATCAGCTCCTTTTTCTTGCTGACAGTGAGGAAGAGGTTGTTGTCCTGGTACCGCACTGCCAGGTCACTGACCTCCTCCCTATAGGCTGTGTCATTGTCACTGGTGATCAGGCCAAACACCATAGTGTGGTGGTTAGCTGAAAAGCACAACGTCTTGACATACAGTAGATTTTAGATTCTTAAAAGTAGCCACCCTTTGCCTTGATGACAGCGTTGAACACGCTTGGCATTCTCTCAACCTGTTCCACATTGAATGCTTTTCCAACTGTTTAGAAGGCCTTCCCACATATGCAGAGCACTTGTTGGCTGCTTTTTCTTCACTCTGCAGTCCAACTCATCCCAAACCATCTCAAATGGGTTGAGGTCAGGTGATTGTGGAGGCCAGGTAATCTGATACAGCATTCCATCACTCTCCTTCTTGGTCAAATAACCCTTACACAGCCCGGAGGTGTGTTGGGTCATTGTCCTGTTGAAAAACAAATGATAGGCCCACTAAGCGCAAACCAGATGGGATATTGTGTTGCTGCAGAATGATGTGTTAGACATGCTGGTTAAGTGTGCCTTGAATTCTAAATAAATCACAGTTAGTATCACCAGCAAAGAACACCCACACCATCACACCTCTTCCTCCATGCTTCACGGTGGGAACCACACATGCGCAGATCCGTTCATCTACTTTGCATCTCACAAAGACAGTGTTTGGAACCAAAATCTCAAATTTGGACTCATCAGACAAAAGGACAGATTTCCCCGGTCTAATGTCCATTGCTCGTGTTCCTTGGCCCAAGCATGTCTCTTCTTCTTATTAGTGTCCTTTAGTAGTGGTTTCTTTGGAGCAATTTGACCTATGAAGGCCTGATGCACGCAGTCTCCTCTGAACAGTTGATGTTGAGATGTGTCTGTTACTTGAACTCTTTGTAGCATTTATTTGGACTGTAATTTCTGAGCTTGGTAACTCTGATTAACTTATCCTCTGCAGCAGATGTAACTCTGGGTCTTCCTTTCCTGTGGTGGTCCTCATGGGAGCCAGTTTCATCGTAGCGCTTGATGGTTTTTCTGACTGCACTTAAAGAAACGTTCAAAGTTCTAGAAATGTTCCGCATTGACTGACCTTCATGTCTTAAAGCAATGATGGACTGTCATTTCTCTTTGTTTATTTGAGCTGTTCTTGCCATAACATGGACTTGGTCTTTTCCCAAATAGGGCTATCTTCTGTATACCAACCCTACCTTGTCACAAAACAACTGATTGGCTCAAATGCATTAAGAAGAAAGCTGGTTAAGAGAATGCCAAGAGTATGCAAAGCTGTCATCAAGACAAATGGTGGCTTCTTTGAATAATTTAAAATATATTTAGACTTGTTTAACACTTCTTTTTGGTTACTACATAATTCCGTGTGTGTTATTTCATAGTTTTGATGTCTTCACTATTATTTAAAAAAGTAGAAAAGAGTAAAATAAAGATAAACCCTGGAATGAGTAGGTGTGTCCAAACCTTTGACTGGTACTGTACTTTGAACAAGGTTTCATGTTCAATTCATTGAAAATGAGACATGGCAATCTGCACAAAGGCATAAAGGCCATGTAAAAAAAAGGGATGAGCTTTTCTTAACAATCTACTTGAGAACCATTTTGGATTCAAGTAAAACTGTTGAGAGAGGTTTAGTGCTTTTATATTTAGTCATCTCAGCCCACCCAGTTCATATTCATTATATAGATAGGCACACTTTATCTTGTATGGTTTAGCATCCCAGATAAAGCGTAATATTTTTTGCTCATATGATTTGAAAAACAAATCGTCAGTAGGCAGTACCATAAGTAAGTGAGATGTAAGCATTTCACTGTAAGGTCTACACCTGTTGTACTCGAAGCATGTGACAAATACAATTTGATTTGAAGTGAGTAAACTGAGATATGACTAAGGAGTTAATTAGTGTCATTTTTCCATAAATTGACTGGTATTTACCTCCATGTTTGCAGGATCTTATCTGTTTTTACTCATTTTCAATTGAAATTCATTGTGGAGAGCTCATTTATATCTTTTGCGATATGAATACCATGTATGTCTACTTCACCGTCAGCCCATGTTATAGGTAAACTGCAGGGTTATGTAAAAGCTGTGTTTTTTCAAGATCCAATACGTAATATGGTATGCCTATCATGGTTAACTTTTCTAGCCTCTCTGGACTAAAACCTATCTAGATTTTCAATGAGACGCTGCAGGGATCCAGCTTGCAGATTTATTATGAAACATAACATGAGTCATCAGCATACATGGACACCTTTTCGTTTTTAAGCCTTCGATTTCAATCCTCTAATCCTCTGATTTTTAACAGCTGGCATTTTGATGGCCATAACGAATAGATATGGCGACAGTGGACACTCTTGTTTAACTCCTCCACAGTTCAAAACCTTTGGAGAAGTAGCCACTTTTACTATTTTACACCTGGGATTGTTGTACATTCATTTTAACCATTGAATAAGAGACTCACCGAAATTGGAAAAAGACTAGGCATTTATATTTAAAATCCAGTCTTACTTTATCGACAGCCTTTTCAAAACCCGCTATGAATACCAGGCCTGGCTTCTTAGGTGTTTCATGTTGTTCTATAATTTCTAGTAGTTGTTGTGCTCCAACGTATCGTCCATGTAAAAAAAACTGTCTGATCTGAATGAACAATACCTGGTAAACCATTTTTTATTCCGAGTGCTCTGTATTTCTCTAGTATTTTTGCATCTGAACATTGAAGTGTAAGATGCCTCCAGTTTTTTAATGGACTGGACCTTTTATATTTGTCATCTGGGTATTGTTTTAATAATAGTGAAATCAGACCTTCCTGCTGAGTCCCTGACAGACGACCATTTCTATGGGAGTAGTTAAAAACGCTATTAATGGAGCTTTGAGTATATATTTAAAAAAAAAAGGCTTGATAGACCTCTACCGATGCACTTATTAAGGAAGCTGGTGACTGTGTTAAACTCCTCGGTGTTATCGGATGAATGACAGCTACACATGTTTTTTTATCTGAAAACTATTTAGCTAATGATCTATGGTCTACAGCTTATCATGAGGTATTCTAACTCAGGTGAGCAAAACCTTGAGACTTCCTTAACATTAGCGATCGTGCACCAGGTGTTGTTAACAAAGAGACCCACACCTCATAGAAAAACCAGCTAGATGAAATTATATTATCATTGTCTTTTACTCGCCGACGTAATCGCGTCAAGGAGCCTGTTCGTTTGCCTCCCTTGTGCCGTCTCTTCCTCTTTTGAGTCCAGGGGATTAGGGCCTGGTCAGGAACAAGTAGTATGTCCACAGCTACCGACTCGTTGAGTGAGAAATCTTCATCCAAACCGAGGTTAGTGATCGCTGTTCTGATGTCCATAAGCTGTTTTTGGTCTTAGGAAATAATTGCGGAAATATTATGTAAAACAAAATCACAGAAAATAACAGAATTGGTCAGGAGCCCGTAAAACGGCAGCTATCTATTGCAGCTCCATCTTCATCCGCAGCATAATTATAACACATAATCCAAAGCATAATTATTAACCTGATCATGCTTAAAGAGATATTCAATGTCTGATTTGTTATTGTTACTCATCTACCAATCACAGGCTTTTGAAAAGGTCCCAGGTCTTTGTAGTTGAATCTGTGCTTGAAATTCAATAGACTGAGGGATCTTACAGAAGATTTATGTGTGGGGGGCAGAAGAAGAGGTAGTCATTCAAATATAATGTCACCTAAACAAAGGGGGTGAATACTTATACAATGACTGACTATATTTTAGTTATTTAGTCAGTATTAATTTGTTAACATTTGTAGAATTGTCTTTGCACTTAGAAAATATGGAGTATTTTTTTGTAGATCATTGACAATTTCTTTTGACAAATAAATCTATTTCAATCCCACTTTGTAATGCAACAAAATATGACAAAAATCCAAGGGGGGTGAATACTTTGGATGCCCACTGTATAAACCATGTAACACAACATCCGTAGCACATCCATGAAAACACAGCACAGTTTTCCAGTAGGATTTCCACAGGCCAGCAGGACCTAATGTGGCATCCATCTAAGCTGTTGACCGTATCCTCCATCCGTTTGGGAAGAGCTCCAGACAGCCTGGGGAGATGGGGCAAGGGAGGATGCCGGGGCGTGGGAAGGCACGAGGCAGCCTAGGTGGCACAGACATGGCTTCCTACACCCTGGTCGGCAGGCCTAGCTGGCGCCAGGCATGGAGCATTAAGCGCAGGCCGGGATAGGATTGGCCTCTCTGCTGCTTTTAGGCCAGGAGCATGCAGATACAAGTATGCTCCAGACACACAAGGCTGGACAACCATCTGACAGGGCTGAGCTTCCTTTGATAGAGCTTTGTTTTGATGGCCGTCCAGGGCTTTAGTCTAAATGGCTATCTTGAGGTGGAGTTTGTGAAAGCTGGGAGAATCTGGTAAAAATGAAGACCATTCCCTTGCTACCGCACACACACAAACAAAATCATGTTTTTGGGTAAGTGGCTGGACAAAGAGAGAAGCTGGAGTGGCATTGTGTATCCATCTGTGGAAAAATATCAATGCTCACTATTATTTATCTACTGCAAATTCTTCTGGTGGTCCTTCTGTAGCTCAGTTGGTAGAGCATGGCGCTTGTAACGCCAGGGTAGTGGGTTCGATTCCCGGGACCACCCATACGTAGAATGTATGCACACATGACTGTAAGTCGCTTTGGATAAAAGCGTCTGCTAAATGGCATATATTATTATATATTATTAATTAAATTATGAAATAAAAATGTTCAGAGAAATAAAACGTTCAATTTGACAGCCCCTCAAATGTCCTTTCAACTGTCATTTTTTTTAAATGTCCACTTCTGCCAAATATATCTACTGACATGAACAATGTTACTTCTTCTTCACTTTTATTTCAGGTTATAAATAATGAAAGACATACAGGTGAAGTCGGAAGTTTACATACACTTAGGTTGGAGTCATTAAAACTCGTTTTTCAACCACTCCACACATTTCTTGTTAACAAACTATAGTTTTGGCAAGTCGGTTAGGACATCTACTTTGTGCATGACACGTCATTTTTCCAACAATTATTCACAGATTATTTCTCTTATAATTCCCTGTATCACAATTCCAGTGAGTCAGAAGTTTACATCCACTAAGTTGACTGTGCCTTTAAACAGCTTGGAAAATTCCAGAAAATTATGTCATGGCTTTAGAAGCTTCTGTTAGGCTAATTGACATCATTTGAGTCAATTGGAGATGTACCTGTGGATGTATCTCAAGGCCTACCTTCAAACACAGTGCCTCTTTGCTTGACATCATGGGAAAATCAAAAGAAATCAGCCAAGACCCCAGAATTTTAATTGTAGACCTCCACAAGTCTGGTTCATCCTTGGGAGCAATTTACAAATGCCTGAAGGTACCACGTTTATCTGTACAAACAATAGTACATAAGTATAAACCCCAAGGGACCTCGCAGCCATCATACCACTCAGGAAGGAGACACGTTCTGTCTCCTAGAGATGAACGTACGTACGGTTTGCAACTTCACATTTGGACAAAGTTTGTACTTTTTGGAGAAATGTCCTCTGGTCTGATGAAACAAAAATCGAACTGTTTGGCCATAATGACAATTATGTTTGGAGGAAAAAAGGGGAGGCTTGCAAGCTGAAGAACACTATCCAAACCGTGAAGCACGGGGGTGGCAGCGTCATGTTGTGGGGAGGCGTTACTGCAGGAGGGACTGGTGCACTTCACAAAATAGATGGGATCATGAGGCAGGAAAATTATGTGGATATATTGAAGCAACATCTCAAAACATCAGTCAGGAAGTTAAAGCTTAGTCACAAATGGGTCTTCCAAATGGACAAAGACCCCAAGTGTAACGGATGTGAAACTGCTAGCTAGTTAGCGGTGGTGCGCGCTAAATAGCGTTTCAATCGGTGACGTCACTTGCTCTGAGACCTTGAAGTAGTGGTTCCCCTTGCTCTGCAAGGGCCGTGGCTTTTGTGGAGCGATTGGTAACGATGCTTTGTGGGTGACTGTTGTTGATGTGTGCAGAGGGTCCCTGGTTTGCGCCCGGGTATGGGCGAGGGGACGGTCTAAAGTTATACTGTTACATTGGTGCCGTGACCCGGATCACTGGTTGCTGCGGAAAAGGAGGAGGTCAAAAGGGGGGTGAGTGTAACGGATGTGAAACAGCTAGCTTAGTTAGCGGTGGTGCGCGCTAAATAGCGTTTCAATCGGTGACATCACTTGCTCTGAGACCTTGAAGTACTAGTTCCCCTTGATGTGTGTAGAAGGTCCCTGGTTCTAATTAAGTGTATGTAAACTTCTGACCCACTGTGAATGTGATGAAAGAAATAAAAGCTGAAATAATTTTCTCTCCTATTATTCTGACAATTCACATTCTTAAAATAAAGTGGTGACCCTAACTGACCTAAGACAGGGAATATTTACTAGGATTAAATGTCAGGAATTGTGAAAAAGTGTGTTTAAATGTGTTTGGCCAAGGGGGATGTAAACTCTGACTTTAACTGTACAGTTTTCACAGTTTTTCTTTCAGTCACATAGGCTATTATAGACACAGAAGCATAACAAAAGCATCCAGTCGATACTGACTGAATTGGGTGACACACCTGACTTTCTAAAAAAGAACACACACACACACACACACACACACACACACACACACACACACACACACACACACACACACACACACACACACACACACACACACACACACACACACACACACACACACACACACACACACACACACACACACACACACACACACACACACACACACACACCACATGTACTTTCACTATTCCAGGAGAAATACAAATCTTACTAAGTTTGAAATCATATTCAAAGAAAATAGAGACAAACATATGTGAAGTGAGTTGAATGAGTGCCCAGCCTGCCTTTCCAGTCCTATATGAGTCCAGTAGTAGCCTACAGCCAGAGCCAGAGAGAGAGAGAGAGAGAGACATCACACCATGGAGCTAATGTGAGAACACCAGAAAGACCTGAGACACAGTAGCCTCTACCATCAGACAAGCCGTGACTTGACACACATTTCTCAGTTCCTTACCTTTCTTACCCCTTCCTCAAACACTAGTTGTAGAATTTCGCAACTAGCTCATAAAGGCCTGTGGCCAACGGGAAGATAAGTCTTTGGCGTTTGCCTGTCTGTGAAAAGCAAAGAGAGCCCTTGACTTATGGAGGCCTATGCCATTCATTCTCACCATTTGGAATGGCAGGAACTCCATGGGAAAGATCCCAATGTGCTGTACGGATACTTTAAATGCCATAAAGAAAGGAAGGGGAGAAACTTGTGCCGAGTGCATGCAACATCTGCCCTCCTGTGTGTGTCTGTCTGCCTGTCTGTGTGCGTGCGTGTGTGTGTGTGTACGTGCTACTGCCAGAGAGCACTTATAGCTGTCAGCACTTTACCTCCCACTGTTAACATCTGCTATGCTTAACGTTGCCATGTAACTCGGTGGTACATCAGATGCAGGCTAATAGAATCAAGTGATCCCACGCTGCCAACCCTTATCACGTTACACGCACACATTTCATTATGACGCAACAAGCTGATTTGTTAGATGAATATCAATCAAGAGTAAAGCTTGAGGTTGGCGGAAAGCATAAACATACTGCTGCCGTATGGCTTGGATCTGTTCTTGTAAGTAATCTACTTAAATCCTTGTTTTTATTACGTCACATTAATAATCAATTAGTAACTAATAGCGTGTAACAAGAGTTAGCTACACTTTATGGACAATTCCTCGTGTATATCATTTGGGACATTCAATTCTTGTTGCTGAAATTGTCCACTATTAAATGTTTTCTTGAGGCTTTTTGATAATAACTTTTCACTTCAATGTGTGCACATGACAGATTATAGCTACCACTTCAGATTTTCAGGTGCTGACTTTGAACAATGTCAAATTATCTGTCATACTTTTAGCAGTAATGAACTGCCTAGTAGACCAAGACACAAGATCCATCTCTGTTATAATGTAAATGAAAAAAAGAGGTCTGTTTCTAAGTGAGTGTGTCTGGGAGTGTGAATGGCCCGGACAGAGGAACAATGACAGCTGTCTGTCTGTCTCTGTCAGGACCTGACATACATCCAACATGCAGGGTCGCTGGACTACCTACAATTACCCCCATTGACGTTTGTTCAAAATCAATAAAAATGATCTTGGAGTCCATACGCCTTTTGGCAGCTCGATCTTGTGGCGTCTTCTTTAGAATATAGAGGCCATACTGTACAATGGAGTAGCCAGGCGCATGTAATTTGTCAGGCTAATCTCCAGCACTCTTACATTGATTTTCCCCCCTCTTCTGACTCCTTAGCCTCTAGTCATTATGAACACATTATGAACATCTTAATCATACAGTGTGTTAATGCACGGGTCACAATAACCTCCATTTTTTTTGCCCTCCGGTAATTTCAGGATTTCTTTGGATTTTCTACTGAAATCCATTTTCAGGTCATTGTCCTTTTACTTTGGAAAATGGAAAATGTAGAGTTGGGCAAATGTTGGACTAACCCTTTTCTGAACAGAATATAAATGTATGTACAACCTCTTCTTCTCGCTCCTCGACTCGATTATGTTTAATAAACTGTATGTTTGATATGATCATACTCAAGTATTCTCTTCAAATGTATTTTTTATATTCCATTAGAGGAAATATTGTTATTCTGTTATTTTAATGACTTCATCATTTGTATAATAATCATAGTTGTCGAACCCTATGGAATTCTACTAAAATGATTTATATGGCCTTTAGTATAGTCAACCTGAGAACGCCTGACATCGAAACACTGTTTCAGCGCTAATACACAAAGCTAATTTCTCCATCTAACAAAGGTACTGTACACAGTCCTGAATAAGGTATGCCATTCTAAGAAGCTTGCTGGCTACCTCATGCCTAGATGATTAACTATAATATCCACGATGGATATAACCCTTCTCCTAGCATTAATCCGATTGAGAGAATACTCTAGATGGTGGTGATGATAATGTTGTTGGTTTGTCTTTGGATTACAATCCACTCCAGATCAGAGTCACATGTTAAGTAGGTTCTCTCTATACAGTAGCTGGTACGACACATAACATCTGTTATACGTATGCCATTCATGACAATGGTTCTCACAGAGCATGACAACATGCCACAGCGCTAAGCCTATTACTTTATGCACCTTCCCAGTTGTCTCCTCAAAATGCCACATACCTATAGGGGTTGCTGTCACTATCAGGAACCTTCTAAATAATCCAAGCATATCCTGCGCTATCACAAGCAGCACACTCTTTGAATCTGTATTTTTGTGTTGTTTGCCAAAAGTATCGTTTACACCAAAGCTCTTGAAAAACAACAACTCTTGTGGCATGTGTGTAAACCCACTCTCTTAAAGGCTTTAATCCTCATGTGCTTATCTGCTCCAGTCAAATGTATTTCTTATCGAAGAGAGTGAGGGGAGCCTTCTGACAATACTGCTGTTATCAAATGTCTTCAGCCGAGTCCCTGTGTCATTCAGCAGTCAGATGGTCTCCAGTTTGATTGATGGATGGGCTTCCCAACAAATAAACTGGGGATCAACAGCTTTGCGCCTCTCTCCCCATCGGAGACCCGAGTGAAACATTCCTCCTTAACAAAGGCGGGATTACGGATGCATTAGCTCTCCATCGACCACGGCCTCCTGCTCCTGTCAATACTTTGCACATAATAACCTGAAGCAACGATAAGGAAACAAAAGGCAGGCGAGATAGGAGCCGGATGGGAAAATAAATCAATGAGAGTGAGGGAAAGTTTTTTCAAAGACACACTGTCAGGCCTGGGGAATCATTTTTCGGACGTTACGGTGGGATAATGCCCCCTGACATGAGGACAATGAGCCCTCCAGGCCCATCAGGGGACTGCCGGTTTGTCGTCGGCTGGCCTCGATAGCACCAGGAAGATAAGAGGGACAGGGAACGGTCAGGGAGATTCCTCTCAGCCCCACTCACAGGGACACAACACACAGGACTGTGCTGGACCCTCAGCCCTGTGGCATCCTCAATGCTCCTTATGTTAGTCTCTACCAATATGCAACATGTCTTTTAATTCATCACTGGTGCACTAAGAGAGCAGAGCACACATAGCTCCGCAGAGGCTCCTCCTGAGTGTCTATCTGAACATATCAAGGTTACATTCACATTTCCTATAGCCACTCCTGATCAGGTTCACGTCATCTCTGATAGGCTCAAGGTCATTAATATGATTTACGACTCTATACGGCACATTTCTGGAATAGTATGAAGCTTTTCCATTTACCAACCCTGAGCAGCTACTGGAAGTGTATAAGGACCATCTCCATAAAACTGTATTCAGTGACAAAGAAACACTATGGAGGATTTATTGGTTCACATATTTGGGTTATAGTACTAATGACTGGACGAGAAGAAGTCAGGGTAATTGTTTTCCCCCCACTAATTAATTTCCTTCCTGTTTCACTAACCCATCATATGTCTGGGGTTTGGAGGTGCAAGTAATAAAGAAAGAAAGAAAGAAAGAAAGAAAGAAAGAAAGAAAGAAAGAAAGAAAGAAAGAAAGAAAGAAAGAAAGAAAGAAAGAAAGAAAGAAAGAAAGAAAGAAAGAAAGAAAGAAAGAGAACTCAGGCTGTGGAAAATGTATGAGAAATGAGGAAAGATGGCTATGCATGTTCTGTCTGCAGAGGGCTGTCACACAAAGACACAATAAACCCTCGGAACAAACAGGCACTTAAAAACATAGCCCAGAAACAGTGAGCAAATTCAATTATAGAAGTAATTAGAAGATATAGGGCAAGGCTGCCTTTTGGGACTGTGCCAGAAAACATGAATTAATAGGAGTGAATAGGAGGAGGCTGTGCTAGTAATTAAGAGGCAATCACCTATGTCAATGAATACCTTAAAGAAAACACAGGATGGAAACTATGAATTCAGTGATCAAAAATATTTTAAAGATGACTGATACAGCAAATTCATTTTAAAAGACTAATTTCTGGAAAGATAGCAAGACAATTGCACATAATGTGCTCCTTCTGGCATTTATATTGCTAATTAAATTTTGATAATTTGCAGAGACATTTTTGAATTATCTGTTAAACAGCAAAGGCAGCATTTGGCAAGTGTTGTCTGTACTGTTTAGCAGTGCTTACAATACCAGCACTGGCAGAGATCATATACAAGCCCGTCTTCAAACTGAAACCATTCAAAGCAAACTGGGAAAAAAAAGTACATTTTCACTTCAACTTCTCTTGTCATTCATGGGTGCCTCCTCCTAATGAGACAATAGCAGCAATTAAATGACCAGATAAGAATAAAACAAAACCAAAATGACTTTGCTGATTTACCTCGCATGGGGGAAGCTATCATTTCTACCTGATACATTTTGTATAAGCACACACTGCTTTTGTAAACTCATTGACAAAATCCCCAAGATTTAAAAAAAAATGCGAGTTCCTTAAAGAGGTAACAGAAAGAGGAAAATAAATAGTTGCAGATTAAACGAGTGTTGGAGTTGCTAAACAACAAGCCACATTACACTGTGTACCCTATGCAGAGTATATTGTCAACATAATGGTATTCCTCTCGTCCAATGGTTCTCAATTATTGATCATCCAGTTCTAAATAATGATATGTGAGACTCTGTACACTGTTGGAACACCTCTGGTAAGACTTGGTTCACACAGAGAGTTGGATAATTGCTATAGACTGAGAAGCTCAACTTTGAGCTCTATTAATTCGTAAGCACATGATACTGGAGCACATAAACAGAGCGATAACACCTAGCAATGAAGCACCAAAGTGCTCCTCATACCCTGAGTAGAAATCATTTAAGATCAAGCTGTAGTCTTATCATTTTCAACATATCTATATTTTGAAGGAAGTTAAATGGGGACCAAGCAAGATGCTCCAATGAGATTAATTTTAAGTTCAAGATCTTTAAAGAGGATTAGCCTTTCTTTTGTCAAATAGGACATTTCCATACACAAAATGTACATATTCATACACGTTAGCATTTAGAGCCACTTTATGACTGATGAGAGAGAAATTCCACTTAATATTATCAACAGTGACGATCTTGGGCTATAAAAGCCCAATAGCCTGAAGGGGATGGATAACGCCAACATGCTTTCAAATTGAAATGGGGAACTAGTCCTGTATTTACAGCAAAAGTACAGCCGAGTGTGAAAAGTGGATGGACATAGACTGGAGTTCAGAGTTCATCATCATCGCCTAGAGCTGCCTGCTGAAAGACCAATTATCACTTAAATGGAGTTTAAGCCAAAGATGGACTATCATGATCAACATTCTATATTCCTATCGCTCTGAACCAAAGACCCAAAACAAACTTAACTGGAAATGTGATTAGTGTTTAAAGTATCCAAATCATTAATGATCAAACAAGGCACTTTGTTTTAGCACGGTCATGTGAGGCAGAGATTATACATGTGATCTGGGGGCTTAAACAATTTAGTCAATTATGAACGTTATCTAAAATGCTTTAATTTCCTATTCAGCCCTTCCATAGGAGTGTCATTTTGTCAATGATGCGTGATTAAACCCAGATTGCAACAACATGCAATCGGTCACATCTGGTGGCAGGGAGACCTGAGATCTTAACGAAGGAACAAGGGAGAATTCAAACTTTCCCTCTTCAGCCTTGGCATCCGATTAACACCAGGCTTTGGTGGGATGCCAGCGATGGAGCCATCTGTGTCCCTTAACCCTCAAGATGGCAGATGTAGAAGCAGATTGATTTTTGATTCAGCTGCATACACAATGAACATCAAGTGTGAGCTGTGACTTGCTACCGTTTCCTGTCATTTTCTGCCAATTTAAATGAAGCTATCGATGCGCAATAAATCACATCTGTACCCAAATTAAATCACTTTCACTCTATACAGGAGGGAGAATTTACCTACAATAGAGACTAGGGTAATTACTTATCCGGATAGGTAATGTTACAAAAACGTTTTCTGTATAATTTTATCCAAACTAGCCATCAAGCGATATAACTTCGTATTGATCTCATGCTATGGTTTTATGTGATATCAGGTGGAACCACATCAGAGGTAAGGGTGTATGGGTGGAGTTCCTCTCCAGGTCCTCTAGCTTGGCCAGCAGGTCCCTGGCCTGTCCTGCAAGATGACATCATAGCTAAAGGACTGTTTAAGCGGAGATGCATGCTGTTGGGCCTCCGTGATGCACCACAGATCTCCACCAGGGCACTCCCCATCCCAATCCTTTCTACTGATTACTGGTCTTCTCCACGGTCAGGTGGCCAGTCTCAGAGTAAATTGCAGTCTCCCCTTTGCCTTTTCTTTTGTAATACTGAGCTCCATATCTTAGCCCCTGCCTGCGCCTCACCGACTTCCATTCTATATCCAAATGACCGTGTTTTTGTGGTGGTAATGGCTCTCATTTTCTCAGCGCCCCGTGGTGGCTTCACTTTTCATCAGTCTGTGAGTGGTGGAGATTCCTCTGGCCCCAGAGAGAGGTCTGGGGGTGGGATAGTGTGCTCTGTGGGCTAATAAGTCTCTTCTCAACTCTGTAACCCATCTTCTCCACCTCACACATCAGCATACAGCCAATGACACCTACCACCCCCGAGGTTTCTATCAGAGATAGTGACAGACACAGCAGAGGTCTTCGTCACCTTTCCAATCCAAAACAGACCCAGCTGCAGTTCCACTAACATGGTTCAGTGACTGTCTTAATATCATCCAAATTAGCAGTTATGACGTAGTGTAACAGAATGACATAATAACATATTTCATTGCATGGGGTGAACTGCAAACATGCTGAATATCTTATTCACTAATGTCTCTCCCACCATGGGAAAGATCTGACCCATCTGAAATGTACCCAAATTACATCAGAAGTTGAACATTAAAAACCCATACATCTTTATTTTGAGACAGTCCAGCCCTTTGTGATGTGAGCAGCACAGTCACCCTTTTCCCATGCGGGAGAGGAGAAGTGTCCTGCCTGCTGTTGACCTCCAGTCTCTGGGAACACCCTGCAAGCTGGGTCTGCCTGCCTGTCATCCATCCCCTGGGGACAAGCCAGCACTTCCAGGCTGCCTCTGGACACTCCAGGAATCTCTGTCATCCAACATACAGCCTAGCACACCCACAGACACACAAAGACAGACATAGACTCTCTCTCACACACAAACACACACATTCATGTGCGCGGGCAAAGCACACAAACACACACCTCACTGTGTGTTTGACTTTCTGCATATTGAAAGATTCACACTGACAATAAAATCCCACATTTCAATCGTCAGTGTTATCTCAGTACAGTTAGCGGCAGACCAAATCTGCTATTCAAAAAGTATTATTGTTCATCTAACTGGCCATTTGATTTCCCTCTAATCCTATTTCCCTTATATCCCTTCTTTGAACAGGGAACATTTTCAAGTACTGACCAACATGCAAGCAGAATTCCTATGACACCCACTGAGCTGCTGGGCCTGGCTGGGCCTGGCTGGCTGGGCCTGCAGGTCTGCCACATACAGATCATGCCTAAACACTCTACCGGGAAAAGCAATCCCCTCTCATTTCAGCACTGACATCCCCAGCATGAACTGGAAACTGGAAAGTAGTCCAAACTGAGGAAAAGTTAGATAGGGCTTATCTGATTTGAATTAACTCTGACTAGATTTACTACAGTCACCTGTATTTGTTTTCAAACTAAACATTGAAAAAAAAAAAAAAAACTTTTTTAAAATTTCAATTGCACAAATTATTTTGACTGTTTACGCAGCTAGCTACTTTCCATCCTGAAAATCCTGAACGCGATTCGCTGTTCTGAAACAGGCGTAGATCAGACATCACACGAGCATGGCGCTTCATGTGGAGAGGCTACTGTGGTTCTCTTTGTGGACTGAGGAGGAAAAGAGGCTTAGTTCCTCCTATGCTAATGTAGAGTAAATTCCTTGTTGAGATGTGGCGCCTGCGGAAGCTGCCGATGGCCGGTGTGAGCTAGGGTCAGGGCCGCTGCAGGAGATTAGGTTCTCTCTCCGCCTGTCCAGAGAGGGAGAGGAGCGCGGCGCAATGAGGGGGATTTGCGCTCTCAACCCTGAGGATAGATGTTCACATCACAAAAAGCCCCACCGCAAATTGCACGTATTGAATAGCTAATTTGGCAGTCTCAGTTCAGAGGGGCTTGAGAGGAGAGAAGAGTGTGAGGAGGATGAACACAAAGCTGCAGAAAACAAAAGGAAGCAGCTCCTGCGAGGTTAGGCCTGGATGAGGAGAGCTGCGCCCGGCACGGCAAGAGGAGGGGAAGGAGAGGAGAGGGTGGGCTGGGGGGCTTCCTGGATGAGGGGCATGCCGGCAGCACACAGAGCATTAGTGAGCCTGCTCAGCCTGCACTCATTGTTTTCTGACTGGCTGCTACCTTCATTAGCACTGGAGTAGCTAGTCAGCTGTAGAGCAGAGCACAACTAACGAGGACAAACAGTCAGTCATTAGTGTGTCACTCTCACTACATCATCATCAAGTTACTCACACCACTTAACTTTTTGGTTTGATATTAGAGTTTGCGTGCAACTCAGGTAAACAAATACCTGAGAATATTTTCAGATTTCTTAACAAAACCCAATGGTGATTAAAACTATAAATTGTCTCATTTCTATACCAGCTGGGGAAGAGTTGCTTGCTACTTCGGCATAAATGACTACAAATAATGCATAAAATGAAGTATTTTTCATTTCACAAGACCTTTGAAGGCTAGGCATGTACACAAGTTGTTTTGAAATCTAATTGCAAATCAACTCAATTCTGTGATCAAAGTGAATTTGTAACATGTTAAAGCTGATCAAAAGCACTACTGACATTTTGAATAAGAAAATAGCAGAATAGAAAGAGTCCTAAGCTCCAAAACCTAAGAAAAGAATGCCACTAGAGATTCTGGGTTCGAGTCCATGCTCTGTCACAGCCAGCCAGGACCGGACGGCCCACAATTGGCCCAGCATCGTCCGGGTTAGTGGAGGGTTTGGCTGGCAGGGATGTCCTTGTCCGATTGCACACTAACGTCTCCTGTGGCAGGCCAGGTGCAGTGCATGCTGACACGGTCACCAGGTGTACAGTGTTTCCTCTGACACTTTGGTGTGGCTGGCTTCTGGGTTAAGTGGGCAGTGTGGCTTGGTTGGGTTATGTTTCGGAGGATGCACGCCTCTCCCGAGTCCGTACGGGAATTGCAGCGATGAGACAAGACCGTAACTACCAATTGGATACCATGAAAAAGGGGTATAAAAATCTATAATAAAGTTTTTACAAAACAATTACTGCAACAAAAGCAAAATAGTAAATACAGAATACATAATAATATTATTTGAGGCAAGTATATTTGTATAATATGCCACAGAGTTCATCTACAGTGTATTATGCTTATCAATTCAGTGAATCTGTTTAAAATGATATATTATATTGTCTTTCTTCTTTGATTGGAAATCCTTTAAAGGATAGTTTGGGATTTTGGCAAAAAAATAAATAATAATCTGTGTCAACTATGAAGGAAGTTAGAGGTAGTTTCGCGAGCCATTGCTAACTAGCATTAACATAATGACAAAGTCTAAAGGAAAAGCTAGCATTCTAGCTGTTCCCATAGACTTCCAGTCATTATGCTAACACTAGTTAGCATTTGTGCTACTGCCAGTTAGCAACTTCCTTCCAACTGCACACAGATACTTAAAAATGGTAGATGCTTTTTAGAGTGGAAAAGTTTGAGTGAATGGAGCTGTTGCCAGAAGCTATATCTTCTCATAACTACTCATCTCCCTCCACTTCACTCACTACACCCACCAGCCCCCAACACCAACTTAATGTTCATGCTAAAACACCAGGCATGGAAACAGATGTGCTTTTTGGACCAAAACATACTTGGAACATAAAGAGAGCCCATCCACTGTCCGCCAGGCTTTCCATCACTGGACCACATTAACATCTATTTCTTTTTAACAATGTCACTTTCTTGCACAGCCGACAACTTGGCCTTTTGTTAGGGTGTACTCTTACTGAGTGCACGTAATGGCTGAAATGGATGATGAAGAGACCGAGGGAGGAAAAAAATACACACATACACAAAGGAGTCCTAAGAAAGGAGCCCTGTAATGTGGTACTCTGCTGCTCAGACCTGTAGGGGTAGGAGGCAGCATCTTTACGGTGTATCCAAGCAGCACTAAAATCCACTGTCCGTGCCCAATCAGGACCATTTTTTCTAGCCGCAAGGGCTCCTGCATCCCTGCCTTTACACTACACAGAAAACCCTTTGTACTAATTGATGGATTGTACCAGATTTTCTAGTTCAGTTCCACCCTATAATTGTCTGACAATGATGGGCAAGGATGGGGAAAACTTCAGGCTCCAGTGCTGTGCGGGGCCGTGGATAGAAAATGACTCAAGTAAGTGTGTGTCGGTGTGTGCGTGTGGTATGTGTTTGTGTTGAGAGGGGGGTGGGGGTTAAGCCAACCAAAACGGTCTCAGTCCCCCCTTCAACTCCTTGTTTCCGTGGAAGCCAACCTCAAGCAGCCCGAAGCCACTGAAGCGCACTCTCCAGTGAGCACGGCCGAGAGGAGAGCCAAGCCTCCCTTCTATCCTTCTATCCCACCACCCTACATCAAACACACATCCTCCTTGCATCTCTCCTCCACCCACCCACACACCACCATTTAGAAAGACCTGCTTACAAAGTAATACTCCCAATCCTCTCACATAATTAACTTGGCTGGGATTAGAAAAACACTAATAACTGACAATATGTACATCAGTTACACAAAAACATTACACAAAACCAGTAATAACTGCATAATATAATACAAAAAAAATTGAATATTAATTTGAGAAATAATACTACAGGCATTCCGAGGTACTGCAATTCTAAGTCTCTATTTTACTTCAACAAATGATTTTAAGCTGCTCGTTAAATTAGACATTCCCTCATGTCATCTAAGTGAGAAGTGGCCCACCCCCATTCAGACAGGCTGGCTATGGCCTGTCACTCTGCACACTAGCGGCTGAAGAAAGGAGAAATAAATCAACTTTTGACTGGAATGAATGTGCACATTTCAGCGAGAGACGTAACTCTTTTACATTTGGGCTGATGCAGGTGCCAAATGGAAAAAGGTACCATCATAGACCAGCCCCGTCGCCCTCACCCCCTCCAGGTGCTATTCTAGTCTACAAACAGCAGCGAAGTAAGAGAGAGATCACATAACAAAGACACCTTGCCTGCCACGAGCTGCTCTTGCCCCACTCTGCCCAGACCTGCACCACCTCAGGAGGTATGGTTATTGTTCATCTGCATTCCAAATCAAAACAGCCAGCATGCTCGTCTTTAGTCGTTCCACACACTCAATGACTACATTTGCACCTGAGAACAAATTTCCTCACAAGGCCAAAGAACCAGAAAGAAAGAGGGAGGGAAAGGCAGAGACAGGGGGAAGGAGAGAAGGAAACACAGCATACTGTAGCTTGACAAGAGGAGAAACAGCCGTGTAGTAGCAGTCAGCAGACAGCTTACCTTTCCCCCTCACTGCTCTAAGGGCCTAGACCTGCACATCCATGGTTCTCTCCCCATGAGCCCATATCGAATGAAGCAGGGCCGCCTCATGACTCCCACAGCCCGGCAGCCCAGCGCTTTAGCAACTAGAAGAGCACAAGACTAAAATGTCTTCCCCTCTGCCTCAGCCTGCCTTTAGTGCAAGGGGAGCTAGGAATGCACTGGCTATAGACTTTTGTCCAAGCTGTAGGTCTTTTTTAGTGAGGCAAGATTAGTTCATACAAAACTCAACAATACAGCACTGAAACTCATTGTTGATATTCAACATTTTTCACATAGCGGAACAGAATAGACAATACGGTAGCTAGGAAACCATGGGCTGGATTACAAGCTGATGATATCTCATCCTTTCGCAGGCCTGTAATCCTTTTCATTGAGCAGCGGACAGAGCAGACGTAAACCAAAATCAATATTGGTGGAACTGGCCTGGGGGTGAGGGGGGTGTCAGGATGTTTTCACATTGCCGCACGCTTCACAATCATTTGGGGGGGGGGGGGGGGGTTCAGACCAGACAGGCTTTATATTACAGATATGCTCCACTTGGAGATAGCCCTGAAGAGACACTTCCACGTAAGCCATTCTCAGCTCTCTTTCAAAAATGATGACTATCATTAAATACTGTACTGCTATAGAAACGTGTGCTTGTTACAGTTCAACATAACAAATCAGTGTGTAAAATTGTGCCCTTCACTAAAACATTTTTACAACACAAACAATGTGTTTTTATGTGAAATATATTTCAGACAAATACAGAAACACTGGCATGCACATGCATTTGAATTGTAATATCATTGAGCAAATATAATAAACTAAATGTGCACATGCATTTAAGCAATAAACCAAATGCCCTTAAATGTTTGCAAATTTCAAATTATTCCAAGTTAAAACCACTGCAGCAGGTGAAGAGTAAAAGGCTGATAACAGATCTTACCATGGCTGCTGTACCTGTGTGACTGATCCACTCCCAGCTCTGCTCCAGCTGCCACGTTTTCCCAAGGCTCCTGAATACTCTAGGTAGCCAGAGAGAGGGGATTGTTCAACCCCTTCCTTTTCATCACCTCTGCAATTGACCAATTGACAACTGATTGATGGTTATCTTTTCACACCGAGAAAGGGAGAAATTACCATCTCTAAAGCTACGTACAGTAAAAAAGGCCCAAGAGTAAATTACATGTTGCTAAAATTCCTCCTTGACTCAGTCCGCACGATGGCAGGCAAACAAAAAAGTTGTCCTTTTTGTCACTTCTGGGGCACTGTAGATTTGGCCTTCCCTGCCAACTGCACAGAGAACATGACAGCTTCTTTAAATGGGGCAGCACAAAGGGCCTTGAATGAGGGATGGTACCAGGCCGGACGGCCATTCTCCAGAATGGCCCATTCTTTGCATTGAAAACAGAGGGCTTTTGAAAAAATAGATAAGCCATATCTGAATAAGAGCTGGGACACTGCAAGTGACCTTGGGGAGGGGGAGATTCTATGGAGCGAAGCTTTTCAGACAAGCACAATGCATTCTCTGCATTCAAACAAACAGGCCAAATAGAAGCAGCACAGTTGCTTATCAAACCTCTGCTTGCTTGAGTCACTTTTTCATGCATGCAGTGCTCACTGTGTTACATCAAGATCAGTCAGTGAAATACATCATTAGCCCTCCTGAAAGCATTACATCTACAGTACATACTCACACAGAACTACTACAACTAACTATGACTACCCAATGCAATGACAGTGACATTTGAAACATGATGCTTCAGCAAATATTTTTGCCCCCCACAAAAATAATTTAGCTCAGTCTACATAGCACCCCCCCCCCCCATCTCTGCACATCCTGTATGGACTTCGACTAAGAAAGGGGGGATGGAGGAGGAGGAGGAGGAGGATGTCTGGCGGCCAGTGATGGAGGCAGCCCCAGCCCAGAACACTCAGCTGCCAACAGGGGCCAGGGCTGGCCTCTCCTCTTTGTATGGAAGCACAATCCTCAAACACCCCGTTTCCTTTTCACAGCCTCTCAATCAGAGCAGATGGGACCCAACCAAGAAGATGTAAACTTTGAAGGAGGAGAGTCCTCTATTCAAGGATCCCAGTTAGAGAGAGAAGCTTCTCTGTCAAATAGCCCAGTGTTTAAGCATGTTGCTGAGACACCAAAACACAACGTTATCTCTGAAAATGTACCTACGAAACAGAAAGGATCAAACTTCGTCCTAATTCTTTTAATTTGTTTGATTTGAATTCCTAGATACATGATGTGTCGGCCATGTTTTATTAATGAACCACTGTAGGGAACTCTTCAAATTTATATAAACAAATTGATAACAGGAGAAGGGATGCAAATGGCGTAGATATTGGCTCCATGCTGTTTCCCTCCATTTGGGTACCAATCTGTTGGGTTTAATTGTTCATTCATGGTATGAATACTTAAATACGAGGCTCAGCATCAGGTCAGGATAATAACTACATCCTTAGCAACTGAACCCAAATTGCTACTCATTTCATGTTACCATGGAAATATTCCACAATGTCTATGATTACACTTCTGTCTTACATATTGAGGCATACTGTAGTCCGCAACGAACACATCTCCAAACACACTACCATTCTCTCTCCTTTCTCCTTCCCTCTCACCCTCTCATCCCCTCTCATACATACAGTCTTGTTTCCTTTAGTAATGTCTTGATATAATTGGTGACATTTTATCCTAATAAAATCACCTAAAAAAAAATGTTTAAATCAGGGATGTGTGCCAAAAACAAAGAAAGCTAGTGGAATCAAACCAAATCGAATGATACAATTTTCAATTCTAACAGTCTTAATTCCATTTTGGCCGTCTTTTCCAGTGTGTGATCCTCAGGTCAGAGCCACTGATTGAGAAGAGGACTGAACAAATCAGTGATGAACAGTTGGGACACAAGGAATATCTCAGCCTTTACACTCTATCTATCACACATCAGGCCTGGCGTAAACACAACCTGTGCTCTCACCACGTCTCTCTGCATCGATTGCCTCCTGCCACAACATCCACAGTAACACAGAGCACATGGAAAGCCCATGATGGCAGGCATTCACTTGTAAAAAGTAGAGCAGACTTGTTTGTCGAGTTCAAACCATACAGCGTTATCATTTTATTTTCTCTCTACATTGTTTTTAATCAAATTAGCTTTTGCAGAGAAAGTAAAAACAAAACAATAAATAAGATATACATTTGTTTTTATTAAAGAGGCCATTGCCATTAATATATTTGTGTATCTGTACAGTGGGGCAAAAAGTATTTAGTCAGCCACCAATTGTGCAAGTTCTCCCACTTAAAAAGATGAGAGAGGCCTGTAATTTTCATCATAGGTACACTTCAACTATGATAGACAAAATTAGAAGAAAAAAATGCAGAAAATCACATTGTAGGACTTTTAATGAATTTATTTTGCAAATTATGGTGGAAAATAAGTATTTGGTCAATAACAAAAGTTTATCTCAATACTTTTTTATATACCCTTTGTTGGCAATGACAGAGGTCAAACGTTTTCTGTAAGTCTTCACAAGGTTTTCACACACTGTTGCTGGTATTTTGGCCCATTCCTCAATGCAGATCTCCTCTAGAGCAGTGATGTTTTGGGGCTGTTGCTGGGCAACACGGACTTTCAAATCCCTCCAAAGATTTTCTATGGGGTTGAGATCTGGAGACTGGCTAGGCCACTTCAGGATCTTGAAATGTTTCTTACGAAGCCACTCCTTCGTTGCCCGGGCGGTGTGTTTGGGATCATTGTCATGCTGAAAGCCCCAACCACATTTCATCTTCAATGCCCTTGCTTATGGAAGGAGGTTTTCACTCAAAATCTCACGATACATGGCCCCATTCATTATTTCTGATGGTAGGCTTTGTTACTTTGGTCCCAGCTCTCTGCAGGTCATTCACTAGGTCTCCCCGTGTGGTTCTGGGATTTTTGCTCACCATTCTTGTGATCATTTTGACCCCACGGGTTGAGATCTTGCGTGGAGTCCCAAATCAAGGGAGATTATCAGTGGTCTTGTATGTCTTCCATTTCCTAATAATTGCTCCCACAGTTGATTTCTTCAAACCAAGCTGCTTACCTATTGCAGATTCAGTCTTCCCTACCTGGTGCAGATCTACAATTTTGTTTCTGGTGTCCTTTGACAGCTCTTTGGTCTTGGCCATAGTGAAGTTTGGAGTGTGACTGTTTGAGGTTGTGGACAGGTGTCTTTTATACTGATAACAAGTTCAAACAGGTGCCATTGATACAGGAGTGGAGGACAGAGGAGTCTCTTAAAGAAGAAGTTACAGGTCTGTCAGAGCCAGAAATCTTGCTTGTTTGTAGGTGACCAAATACTTATTTTCCACCATAATTTGCAAATAAATTCATTAAAAATCCTACAATGTGATTTTCTGGATTTATTTTCTCATTTTGTCTGTCATAGTTGAAGTGTACCTAAGATGAAAATTACAGGCCTCTCTCATCTTTTTAAGTGGGAGAACTTGCACAATTGGTGGCTGACTAAATACTTTTTTGCCCCACTGTATGTGCTTTACCATTGTGGTGTGATTTGTGTGTGTGAAACATCCATGATGGAGCCTATAGGAAATGCTGAATGAAGAGCCTGCCTGTGCCAGTGCCAGCCCCTGAGGCCTCTGTCCCCTTGCCTCTCTGGCTCTCCCTCCATGGGGAAATGTGATTACATGTGTGTGAGGGTAGGTGCTGAGCAGAGAGCTGCTTGCACCCAGGAGGCACACTTTGCAAAGCCTCTTGTCCAAACAAGTCAGATCTGGGGGTAAGGCAAGACACCCCTAATTGTCTCTCTCAGTGTGATCCTGTCAATCAATGAGGATGACAGTAACAGCCCTGAAATAGCCATCATTACCTGCTCCCAGACCATTATCCATGAAGCGTGATCATCTGCTGAGTGTATCCACGCTTGCTAAATCCAGACACCTTTTAAGAATACAACTCTCATAATATTTCTAGACAAGAAACTGAATGAAAATAACAAAGAGGGAAAAAAGACTATGATATGATTTGCGTGGAACAGAACATCAGGTTCCTCAGTGGGCTATAGAGCAGTAAAGGCTCCTCAGAGGAGGAAGGGGAGTACTATCCTACTGAGTGAATTTCATATATTTATTTACATTGAAAAAAGTTACCCTTTTTAAATAAAACTATACTAAATATTATAACTAACCGATTAAAACACACTGTTTTGCAATGAAGGTCTACAGTAGCCCCTCCTAGGGTAGCACCATGGTCTAGCCATAGGACAGCTATTTTGTCACGTTCTGACCTTTATTTCCTTTGTTTTGTCATTATTTAGTATGTTCAGGGCATGAGTTGGGGTGGGCAGTCTATGCTGGTTTTTCTATGATTTGGGTATTTCTATGTTTCGGCCTAGTATGGTTCTCAATCAGAGGCAGGTGTCATTAGTTGTCTCTGATTGAGAATCATACTTAGGTATCCTGGGTTTCACTGTGTGTTTGTGTGTGATTGTTCCTGTCTCTGTGTTTGCATCAGATAGGACTGTTTTAGGTTTTCACGTTTCTTGTTTTGTTAGTCTGTTCATGTATAGTTTTCTTCATTAAAGAACCATGAATAGAAACCACGCTGCATTTTGGTCCGCCACTCCTTCAAGTCAAGAAAACCGTTACATATTTTCCGTCCTCCTCTGGGTACATTGACTTCAATACAAAACCTAGGAGGCTTGTGGTTCTCACCCCTTCCATAGACTTACACAATAATTATGATGACATCCAGAGGACATCGTCCAACCTATCAGAGCTCTTGCAGCATGAACTGACATGCTACCCATCCAATCAAAGGGTCAGAGAATGAATCTAGTGCTGAAAGCATAAGCTACAGCTAGCTAGCACTACATAAAGTATGTTGAGTAGTTGACTCAAAGAGAGAGAAAGACAATGGTTTAACAGTTTTGAACACATTCATTTCTTAAAAATATAAATAGACGCAGCAAAGAGAGAGAGAGATAGCTATATTTCATTTTTTTCTTCTTCTTAATTTACCTTTCACTTCCTTAGCTAGCTAATGCAGCCACATTAACCTACTCAACAACCTGACTCAAACAGAAAGGAATAATATTTATGTTAGCTAGCTGGCTAAGGCTATCCAACATTGCAACTCTTCCAAGGTAAGCTTTCAGTTTTATTCATTTATTGCTAAACTGCTTGCTATACACTGTACTGCGTGATTGTATACATGGATTGGATTGTGGGTTTACTAACATGTTAGTTGCTATGTAGCTATGTTGTAGCTATGTTGACTAAAACATGAACTAATATGATGACAACAAAGTAGGCTGTGTAGCAGGGGTTGGAACTGTTTCAAGGAAATAAATCAGACATGGAACATAAGTTATCTATAATGTTCCGGAACAGAACCGTTATATTAAAAGCATGGGAACCGGTTAAAATCAAATCAAATCAAACTTTATTTGTCTCATGCGCCAAATACAACAAGTGTAGACTTTACTGTGAAATGCTTACTTACAAGCCCTTAACCAAAAGTGCAGTTCAAGAAGAAGAAAATATTTACCAAGTAGACTTGTCACACCCTGATCTGTTTACCCTGTTCTTGTTATTGTGTGGGGGAGGGTCAATGTAAACTGTCCGGTGCTGAATTTATGAATTGTTCAGCAGCCTAACGGCTTGGGGGTAGAAGCTGTTGAGGAGCCTTTTGGTCCGAGACTTGGTGCTCCGGTACTGATTGCCGTGCGGTAGTAGAGAAAACAGTCTGTCGCTTGTGTGACTGGAGTCTCTGACAATTTTATGGACTTTCCTCTGACACCGCCTAATATATAGGTCCTGGATGGCAGGAAGCTTGGCCCCAGTGATGTACTGGGCCGTTCGCACTACCCTCCGTAGCGCCTTATGGTCAGATGCCAAGCAGTTGCCATACCAGGCGGTGATGCAACCGGTCAGGATGACTCGATTGTGTAGCTGTAGAACCTTTTGAGGATCTGGGGACCCATGCCAAATCTTTTCAGTCTTCTGGGGGGAAAAGGTTTTGTCATGCCCTCTTCACGACTGTCTTGGTATGTTTGGACCATGATAGTTTGTTGGTGATGTGGACACCAAGGAACTTGAAACTCTTGGCCCACTCCACTACAGCCCCGTCGATGTTAATAGGAGCCTGTTCGGCCAGCCTTTTCCTGTAGTCCACAATCAGCTCCTTAGTCTCACTCACATTGAGGGAGAGGTTGTTGTCCTGGCACCACACTGCCAGTTCTCTGAAGTCCTCCCTATAGGCAGTCTCATCGTTGTCGGTGGTCAGGCCTACCACTGTTGTGTTGTCAGCAAACTTAATGATGGTGTTGGAGTCGTGTTTGGCCACGCAGTCGTGGGTGAACAGGGAATACATGAGGGGAATAAGTACACACCCCTGAGGGGCCCCAGTGTTAAAGATCAGCGTGACAGATGTGTTGTTGCCTACTCTTACCACCTGGGGGCAGCCTGTCAGGAAGTTCAGGATCCAGTTGCAGAGGGAAGTGTTTAGTCCCAGAGTCCTTAGCTTACTGATGAGCTTCCTGGGCACTATGGTGTTGAACGCTGAGCTGTAGTCAATGAACAGCATTCTCACATAGCTGTTCCTTTTGTCCAGGTGATAAAGGGCAGTGTGGTGTGTGATTGAGATTGCATCATCTGTGGATCTGCTGGGGTGGTATGCAAATTTGAGTGGGTTTAGGGTGTCCGGGAGGATGCTCTGTATGTGAGGCATGACCAGCCTTTCAAAGCACTTCATGGCTACCGACTTGAGTGCCATCGGCGGTAATCATTTAGGCAGGTTACCTTCGCTTCCTTGGGCACAGGGACTATGGTGGTCTGCTTGAAACATGTAGGCATTATAGACTCTGTCAGGGAGAATTGGGAAATGTCAGACACTTGACAGTTGGTCCACGCATGCTTTGAGCACACGTATTGGTAATCCGTCTGGCCCTGCGGCTTTGTGAATGTTGACCTGTTTAAAGGTTTTGTTCACATCGGTCACACAGACATCCAGAACAGCTGATGCTCTCATGCATGCTTCAGTGTTGCTTGCCTCGAAGCGAGCATAAAAGGCATTCAGCTCGTCTGGTAGGCTCGCATCACTGGGCAGCTCACTTCTGGGTTTCCCTTTGTAGTCCGTAATAGTTTTCTAGCACTGCCACATCTGACGAGCATCAGAGCCGGTGTAATAGGATTAAATCTTAATCCTGTATTGACGCTTTGCTTGTTTGATGGTTAGTCTGAGGGCATAGCGGGATTTCTTATAAGAGTCCGGATTAGTCTCCTGCTCCTTGAAAGCGGCAGCTCTGGCCTTTAGCACGATGAGGATGTTGCCTGTAATCCATGGCTTCTGGTTGGGATATGTACGTACCGTCACTGTGTGGACGACATCATTAATGCACTTATTGACAAAGTCGATGACTGAGTAGGTGTATTCCTCAATGCCATTGGATGAATCCCGGTTAATAATGTTCTGTTATGTTCCGGGCTTGCTTTTCCAGTCCCACAAAAAATCAACAAAGTGCCTATGCAAAGCCCTACCTCTGTCAATCAGAAACTTCTTCTAGCCTCTGCCTGCCAGCTGAAAATATTTGACAGTGTGTGTGCATGTAGGCTACCTCCCCCTCCCCCTAATGGTGCTGTTCAGAGCTAAACAATTGGAAAATAATTTAGGTCCCAACCACTGCTGTGTAGCGGTTAGAGGTTATGGTATGGAGGTTTGGCTTGGAGAGATTTTTGCTCCTGGTCACAGAGAGCTTTTGTGTTGCGCCTGGTCACAGAGAGCTGTTGTGTTGCGCCTGGTCACAGAGAGCTGTTGTGTTGCGCCTGGTCACAGAGAGCTGAAGTCGACAAACAAAGGAAAATGGTGAGAGGAGGGTAGCACGTAGATGCGAGAATGAATTATGCAACAAGCAAGGTGATGATGCTGTTTGTGGCTGTTATGAAAGTGAACTGTGTGTGCGGGTGATCAGGATTGTATTCATTCTGCCAATTTCGTTGCAAAACATTTCTTAAATGGAAGAAAATGGGACAAAACGGGGATGGACCTACCCAAATTTGTCCAATAGAGACTTTCATTTAAGTTACAAAACATACATTTTTGCAACTGTTTTGGCTAATGATTACACCCCGGATCAGCTATATGCATGCAAGAGTAGGCAAGGCTGTATTGAATGTGTCACTGTCTGTCACCTTGATTACTCCAATTTGTCTCTCGACCTTTGCACCTACTTTAGAAACTTTAATTTATAGGCTAGGTTGGAGCAACCTCATGATGGGAATAGGGCAAATCTGAGTATCATGTATTAGACTAAACCTATTGATGTTACATTGAGCGAATGGGTGAATGGAATATGAATGACAGTCATCCAATATACTGTAAAATAAGAAATAAGGCCATGGTCATAATTTAAAAAATCGTCCTCCCTGATTTTAAAAAGCACCAACTGCCACTGCTATAGAGGCATTCACTTTGGCATTAATATTGTTGCTGACAGACAGAAAGTCTCAGTAGCAGCAGGTTGTTAGGTTTGATAACATTGCATTCGGGAGGTGATCTTTGTCAACACTGCCTGGCTGATGTTATTTCTCAGAAGACACTATATACACGTCACTACACTCAATTGGGAAAATGACAATGGGAGCATATGGTTGCAGTGTAACTGGACTGTTCCACTGCAGCATGAGAGACTGTAAGGTAACCTGACCTCTGGTCTTCTTGCACTGCTAAGCAGACATTACTGCAGTCAACGGCCTGCTTATCCCCACCTGGCTGAACCTACACTACCCTTTATAGTTAGGCCTACATCTAGACATCAGCATAAAACATACATTTCTAGTAATGCTTAGGTCAACGATTTGCATCATAATATCATAACATTGTTAAATTGCAAAGTCCTTTCCATGCCCCCTGAGATCTGGGCTTGTCCTATCACTGTCACACAATAATATATTACAAACTCTTTTAGAATGTTTGAAAGGGCCATTGGTAAATAGGCCTAGGTACACCTGACCTTAGAGAGCGTTGTATGACTCTATTTTGATTTGGTCAGGGTTCTATGTTCGTTTTTCTATGTTTTTGTATTTCTTTGTTTTGGCCGGGAATGGTTCTCAATCAGGGACAGCTGTCTATCGTTGTCTCTGATTGGGAACCATACTTAGATAGATTTTTCCCACATGGATTTTGTGGGTAGTTGTTTTCTGTTTAGTGTTTTGCACCTGACAGGACTGTTTCGGTTGTTCACGTTGTTATTTTTGTTTAGTGTTCAGTTTAAATGAAAAGTCATGAACACTAACCACGCTGCGCTATGGTCCGATTCCTCTTCTTCCGACGACAACACCCGTTACAACACCCCAAATGAGTTGTGTGTGTGTGAGTGAGTGAGTGAGTGAGTGAGTGAGTGAGTGAGTGAGTGAGTGAGTGAGTGAGTGAGTGAGTGAGTGAGTGAGTGAGTGAGTGAGTGAGTGAGTGAGTATGTGTGTGTGTGTGTGTGTGGCAGGGGGGCGTTGCTGCAGGGTAAACACAGAGAACAACAGTGAAGCCACAGCATTGTAGCTGGGGACGTGTTCTAAAACCACATGCAATTATCCTGGGTGGGTGTTGCATGTGGTTGTAGAACACGTCCCCAGCTACAATACTAGAGACAAGCATTTCACTGCACTTGCGATAACATCGACAAATCTGTGTACGCGACCAATAAACATTGATTTGATAAACAAAAGCTCCAGTGTGGACTTGAGGTAAGCCTTTTCACACCCTGGTGAGTGAACAGCAACACTAAACCCTGAGGGAAAGGTGTGAGGTGTGAGCTAGACCAGGGACTCCCTTTTCTCAGCAGGGGAGTCTTAGCCCCCTGGCATGAGGGGGTGAGAGCATTTCCCAACGGTGTCTGTGCTCACACCTGGAAGACAGCTTTGTAATAACGAGCCACTAATGTCCTGGGGCTTGTAAGCAGCATCATCTCCGGTTATTAACACATTCATGTGTTATTAAACAGGGTGGTAGAGCGGTTTCAATGTGGGAGTCACGTGTGGTAAAGTGGATACAATGTAACGTTCAGTGAAGATTTGATGGAGTGAAAAGGCATAGAGGTGACAAATAATACACAATGTGATCAATGACAATTCTGAATTGAAGGTCCAATGCAGCCATTTGTATCTCAAAATCAAATATTTTCTGGGTAGCGACTAAGTACCTTACTGTGATTATTTTTTACAACTTTATTTGAAAACAAAAAAAAATAGTTTATTAGCAAAGAGCAATATATCAAGCAAGAGTTTTGCTAGGACTGTCTGGGAGTGTGGATGGGAAAATTGAAAAATGGCTGCTATTGGCAGAGAGTTTTGGAACTTTTTCTTATTGTTCTATTAACTAATTTACCACCTGGGGATGTCACCAGAAAGGCCAAAATTCCATCCCACAAAAACAGGCTGAAATTTCTGTCATTTAAAAAAAACAGCTCTTCCACTAAAAGGGCATTATTATAACTTTCACAATTTTACAGTATTATTCCAACCTCATAGTGTGGAAAATATATATAAAACAGGAAAAATCACATTTCTGACTGCACTGGGCCTTTAAACCATGATGCCATCTAGATTTAGATATTAATCCAAATTAATTAACATTCAACTGATAAGTGACCAATCCAACACAACCATTGATACATACAGTAGTAAGCATTGAGTTGGGAATTTGTATCCGACAAACGAGTACAAATTGTGGGCCGGCTTAGTCACTGCTTAACCTGCCTAATACTTCCTAATCTCTTTCAGAGTGAGAACCCGTCAAGCAATTAGCAACCCCCCCCCCCCCCCCATGTTTAAAACAAAGAGCAAAGAGCCGGTGTTTAGGGGAGGAGACAGTCATTTCCACAGATCTGCATGACAGTTTGGCCCCATACACACAGCCAGAACCCCCCTGGAACAGCCATTGTTGGCCGCTGGGGAGAAGGGCCATTGTGCGAGGGTATCTAAAAGGCATTGTCGAGTAGTTGGCACCTTTTGAATATATTGTTGCTGTCGCCTCTGTAATTCCGCATCACAATAAGAGGTGTGTACGCTACCTTTTATGGGCTAAAGAATCTAGCATATTTAAAAGGAATTGTTGTCTAACAAAGCTCAGCTTAACACCCACTAAAACATTATCATCAACACTCATTAACAGTCAAACAGGTGGGTTGCAGAGCAGGGCTACCTTTCACACTGGGCTTAGAATAACTAACATGGTATACAGTGCCTCACACCTCTTGAATTTTTCTAAATGTTGACATTACAGCCTAAATTTAAAATGGATTAAATTGAGATTTTGTGTCACTGACATAAACACAATAACCCATAACGTCAAAGTGGAATTATGTTTCTAGAAATGTTTACAAATGAATTACAAATAAAAAGCTGAAATGCCTTGCATCAATAAGTATTCAACCCCTTTGTTATGGCCTAAATAAGTTCAGGAGTCAAATTTGCTCAGCAAGTCACAGAATAAGTTGCATGGACTCCAGTGTGCAGTAATGGCATTTAACATGATTTTGATTTTTTTTTAAATGAATATCTCATCTCTGTACCACACACATCAGTTGCCGGAGAGGAAGGAAACCGCTCAGGGATTTCACTATGTGGCCAATGGTGACTTTAAAACAGTTACAGAGTTTAATGGATGTGATATGAGAAAATTGAAGATGGATCAACACCATTGTAGTTACTCCACAATACTAACCTAAATGACAGAGTGAAAAGAAGGAACCCAGTACAAAAATAAGGCACTAAAGTATTACTGCAAAAAATAAATGTGGCAAAGAAATTAAATTAATGTCCTGATTACAAAGTGTTATGTTTGGGGCATATGCAACACAATACATAACTCAGTAAATCATTACTTATCTTCTTATATTCAAGCATGGTGGAGGCTGCATCATGTCATTGGCAAGGACTACAGAGTTTTTTTAGGATAAAAATAAACGTAATAGAGCTAAGCACAGGCAAAATCCTAGAAAACCTGCTTCAGTCTGCTTTCCAACAGACACTGGGAGACAAATTCAACTTTCAGCTGGACAATAATCTGAAACACAAGGCCAAATATCCTGGAGTTGATTACAAAGACAACACTGAATGCTCCTGAGTGGTCTAGGTATAGCTTTGAATGAAATCAGGTTTATAATCTATGGCACGACTTGAAAATAGCAATGATCAACAAGCAACTTGACAGAGCTTGAAGAATCTTTCAAAGAATAACGTGCAAATATTGTGCAATCCAGATGTGCAAAGCTCTTGGACTTACCTAAAAAGATGCACAGCTATAATTGCTGCCAATAACATGTGTTGACTTAGGGGTGTGAATACTAATGTAAATGAGATATTTCTGTATTTCATTTTCAATAAATGTACAAACATTTCTAAAAACATGTTTTCACTTTGTCATTATGGGGTATTGTGTGTAGATGGGTGAGAAAAAAATTATTGAATCAATTTTGCATTCAGGCTGTGGAATAAGTCAATGGGTATGGATACTTTCTGAAGGCACTGTATACAGTAATAACAAGATCACCCATTTCAACAAAAATATTGGTATTTCGACTCAAAATACTAGTTCCAGTCTGAGTAATTTTGCGCTCAGCAGTTAGCATGACAAATGTAGTTGATGAAAGTTCAATCAGGAAAACTGTTCTGAATCCTCGTTTAACTTCATCCTGTAAACATAACACAATTCACTTTGTTTCCTATTCGATGGACATAGTGGGAATGAATACAAACGTATCATCATCATCAGCATAGCGATTTTGTTTCTTCACCTCTATGCTATTAGCCATATGTGAAATGTAATTGACCTATTTACCTTATAGGCTCTAAGTGCAGCACAATAGTGCACATTCCTCACACTTGCTGTTTAACTCATGCAATTATCACCTTCCTCTCTCTCAACCAATGGGCTCCATCTTTGGATGGATTTATGGGTCAACTTACTCTCGTTCTCTCACAGGAGGTTTGATGCCAGACTATCTGCCATCACATCACCTGGCTCTGAGGATCTTCCCTCGGAGACGAGGCCATTCCCCAAACTATTTAATAAAACGTCATATTTCATTCTCTCTTTATTGTTCATTTAGTTAAGCTTGTACTTGATTAAACTGAACATCATCATCCAGCTTCTTTAAAAAAAAATTGAATCAAATAACAGATGCCACAGCAGCTGTACAGTACCTGTACAGTAGTACCTGTATGTGGTGAACTAGCCTATAGGCCTATTGCCTAAAGCCCTGAGGACAGCAGCCAGCCCCCAGTGTACCTGCCCAGATCTCAGTCCACAGACTCATTCAGTCTATCAATTAGTGATATGTAAAACAAGGGACCATCATAGTAAGGAGTAATCCAAAGGCTGTAATTTCACATCCGAATTAGACAGTAGTAGGTTCACTTCAAAGCCCCTCTCACATGTCATCATGTCACAGAGGCATGATATTGTGACTTTGAGCTGACCAAAGCTCCACGGTTCGCGGCTCCCGGATTCCAGCGTATGACAGATTACACCAGGGTTACACATGTACAAATACGGCTGATTGTAGCAAACACACACACACACAGCCACCTGATCAAAGCCCAGCTCTCACCACAGAGGCAATCAAGTGAAAACAAGCCAGTGGTCTGTGGCTCTTCTACTGCAGCACCGCAGCCCGCTCTGAAAGGAGGTGTCTGCAAGGCCCACATGGAAGAACATCATTACTCCCACTGCAAAATGAAGTGGAATCCCCAATATTGCCGACGATGTTAAATGACTTGAACAAATAACCAGCAGTTACAATACAGGATTTCAAAGGGAGGTGAAATGAATTCTATTCTAGAGGAAATCTACACCTGTCAGCATATTCCCAAAATACGAGAACAGGGTGCAGATATTCACTGTGTATGTACTGCAGTCAGTTACATTTGACTGGGTTTACAGACAACCCTATGGGGTTAATCTGTCTGAAATTTACATTTTAAAGATCATGAGGTAAGATCACTACACTTTAACCAAAGCAAAACCACATTACTGTGATCAAAACCAAACAGATACCAACTGTAGAGAGAGGAGAGAAAAGGCGTTCTTGACCAGGTCAGAGTGACTGAGGAATACAGATGGTCACGAGAACATGGGATCCTCTTATAGTGCTCTTCAATAAGCAATCTGATTATTGATCATCCTAATGAGGATCAATCACGTGCATCACAGCTCTGACCGGTCCGAGTGGGGGACACTCACCGCTAATACCACTCCACCAAAACATTATCTTTGTTTTTCCTGTCTCACTGAAGGTTATCTCAGCAGGCAGCGGGGACGTCAACTGACAGCTGTTTCCCATGATGCCCCAGCAGAAGCCGTCAAGCTGTCCATCCAACTGTCAGGTGACCAGTGGTTCCCATGGTTCCCCCCTCTGCCACTCCATTGAACTGAAAGGCTCTATTATCTGTGCCTGTTGGAGAGGTACTGCTCAGGCTTTGATAAGCTATCACCGGTCCCAGGTGAGTGCTGGCTAACAGCACATCACATCAGGACAAAACGACCCAGCGACGCCTGGCAACCAAACACACCCAGCTTCATCACATGTCCACAACACTCAGCAGCACACAGGCTTGTGGATATAAAAGTGCCCTTGCAAGTTCATAATGAACATCTATCTGCAAAGTAAACAAAACACTAAATGTATTTATATATACTTGATATAAACTCAGCAAGAAAATAAACGTCCTCTCACTGTCAACTGTGATTATTTTCAGCAAACTTAGCATGTGTAATTATGTGTATGACCTTAACAAGATTCAACAACTGAGACATAAACTGACCAAGTTCCACAGACATGTGACTATCAGAACTGGAATAATGTGTCCCTGAACAAAGGGGGGGTCAAAATCAAAATTAACAGTCAGTATCTGGTGTGGCCACCAGCTGCCTTAAGTACTGCAGTGCATCTCCTCCTCATGGACTACACCAGATTTTCCAGTTCTTGCTGTGATACATTACCCCACTCTTCCACCAAGGTACCTGCAAGTTCCCGGACATTTTTGGGGGGAATGGCCTTTGCCTTCAACCTCCGATCCAACAGGTCCCAGACGTGCTCATTGGGATTGACATCCGGGCTCTTTGCTGGCCGTGGAAGAACACTGACATTCCTATCTTGCAGGATATCACACACAGAATGAACAGTATGGCTGGTGTTATTGTCATGCTGGAGGGTCATGTCAGGATGAGCCTGCAGGAAGGGTACCACAAGAGGGAGGAGGATGTCTTCCCTGTAACGCACAGCGTTGAGATTGCCTGCAATGACAACAAGCTCAGTCCAATGATGCTGTGACACACCGCCCCAGACCATGACGAACCCTCCACCTCCAAATCGACCCTTTTGCAGAGCACAGGCCTCGGTGTAACGCTCATTCCTTCGACAATAAACACGAATCCGACCATCACCCCTGGTGAGACAAAACCGTGACTTGTCAGTGAAGAGCACTTTTTGCCAGTCCTGTCTGGTCCAGCGACGTTGTCCATAGGCGACGTTGTTGCCGGTGATGTCTAGTGAGGACCTGCCTTACAACAGGCCCACCAACCCTCAGTCCAGCTTCTCTCAGCCTAGTATGGACAGTCTAAGCACTGATGGAGGGATTGTACGTTCCTGGTGTAACTCAGGCAGTTGTTGTTGCCATCCTGTACCTGTCCCGCAGGTGTGATGTTCGGATGTACCGATCCTGTGCAGGTGTTGTTACACGTGGTCTGCCACTGCGAGGACGATCAGCTGTCTGTCCTGTCTCCCTGTAGCGCTGTCTTAGGCGTCTCACTGTACGGACTTTGCAATTTATTGCCTTGGCCACATCTGCAGTCCTCATGCTTCACGCAGATGAGCAGGGATCCTGGGCATCTTTCATCTGGTGTTTTTCAGAGTCGGTAGAAAGGCCTCTTTAGTGTCCTAAGTTTTCATAACTGTGACCTTAATTGCTTACCATCTGTAAGCTGTTAGTGTCTTAACGAACGTTCCACAGGTGCATGTTCATTAGTTGTTTATGGTTCATTGAACAAGCATGGGAATGAGTGTTTAAATCCTTTACAATGAAGATCTGTGAAGTTATTTGGATTTTTTCGAATTATCTTTGAAAGATAGGGTCCTGAAAAAGGGACGTTTGCTGAGTTTATCTAGTTAATTCAAAATCTGTGGTGACAAAATATATATATTCATCCACATAAATGTCACAACATTCACAAAGGGGTATTAGAAACACCAAGAGTCAATATAATTGTATTCCATAGTTCTCTTTACACATTTCCAATACAATTGGAACTACCCTAAGTTACAATTGTAAACATTTCGCAAGTAATAAAACACAAAATATCATGCAAAGCAACTCAACTAATTTGCTTTAGTATTCATAGTTTCCAATCAGAGAAGAAGAATAGCGTAGCTACCACCACCTTGTGTACAAACACTTCACACTCTGGATTATTATAGTATCTGGGAAATTAAACATGGCACTAAAACCATGCTGCTGTGGAGGTGTGCTGTGTTTACTTCACTTACCCAGAGAGAAACACATACCATATCAGGTTGAGATATCCTGCGGTGCATAGCCCTCAGACACAGCTCCCTGTTCAATGCTTGTTCGGTACATAGTTTCATTACCTGAGCTGCTACAGGGCATCACCATATCACCACAAAGCCAAATGTCAGATTGTTTCAGTATCTCCCTCTGCATTTCAGGCTAAAATAATTCACATTATTGTGTAATGTGGCTTCGTGATTGCCTTTGTATTACAACATCGCTATTTTTTTATCATTACAGAAGTGATGGAAGTCAAATTGCTTTTGACAAATTTGTGGATGAAGCCAACCAAAACCCTGAGAGATAGCTACCACCATCAGCAAGAACGGCTGTGCTGCTCTTGAGGAACGACACAAAATAAATGAGCTTCGAAATGAGCAGAAAAGATAGCAGAGGGGAGGGGTGGAAAGACGTTTCCAACCCTCCCTCATTTCCCATTCAATTGGATATAATGTTTTTTTCCCTCCTATACAGGATACCATGGAGAGAAAGAACATTTAATAATACATTTTTTTCTGTTTTCCTCCAGTGTAAAATGGCCCTTTCCTATCGTGAAATCTAGTCATATCTTTCCACAGCTTGAATGACACTTTCCCAGTCTCGGTAGAGGCAGTGAAAGGTTGTTTGTTCTGCTAATTAACTTTATTACCCTGATAGCTCCCCACAGCCTTTGACGAAAACAATTACCATCCTTTTTTTCACTGGCAAAAATACTATTAATTAGAAATGGGGCCTGGTCCCTGCCATGTTAGCCTGCCATGTCCCCAAGCCCTCGAGCAGGATAGCATTACATTGTCAGTAGTAATTTAGCTCTCATCTGTCTCTGCTAATTATTGTCACATTCATCAAATTCATCAAGGAAAGTGCTCTCAGAAGGATTGCATATTTGCAGTTAATATAGCATAAACTGGTATTACCCATCACCACATTTGTGATGATGAGAGGGACACAACTTATTCATCCCTAATTAGAGCAAGCTGGGTAATTAATTATACATTCCGCCTTATTACTTCAGAGTCCCAGATATTGTTTGTAGAAAAACTGGAGAGGGAGAGAGGGAGAGAGGGGAAAGAGCAGGCAAAGCCACGAACCAGAGGGGAAAAGGGGGGTGACGTATTTTGTCATATGAGCTTTGCTGTAATTCCCACCTGACAAAAGACTCAGAATCAGTGGGGAAATTGCAACTTGTCAGCCGTCAAAAAAACTGTAGTAATAACTGATTAATGATCAACACCTGTGACAGATGCAATGTAAGGCGAGAGACATGCTTCACATAAATAGAGAAAGCTCATAACAAATTCACTAACGAATTACATTTTTAAGACCACACATAAGAAAGCATAAAACGCTGGTGAGAAAGATGTTAGAATTTCGACAATACTTGGCTCATTGCGCTCTAGCGACTTGTGGTGGTTGAACAGTGTTTCCTCCGACATGTTGGTGTGGCTGGCTTCTGGGTTAAGCAGGCAGGTGTTAAGAAGCGCGGTTTGGCAAATCATGTCTCGGAGCCCATTGGGGAGATGCAGCAATGAGACAAGATTGAAATTTGGGAGAAAAAGGTGTAGAAATACAACAAATAAATAAAAATGTACATAGTGTGACCATTTCTGTGACATGATGTTGACATGACCCATTTTTCCCACTGTAAATAGCCCTCTTGTCAAGCAAGCCCAATGTTCTACGTGCACTGCATCTACAGTGCCTAGTCAAAGTCTACACACCTCTACCTCCATTTAAAGATGGAATCCGCAGTAGGAAAACAGTGCCACTGTCCACCCCACTGCCATCATTATAGTTGTTATATTGGTATGACAGGAATTCTGGTATTTATATTACATTTTCAGTACAATTTAAAAATGTTGGATAATACACCATTACAGCACTTTGTGTACATTCAGAGGGTAGCTGGTTTCTGTATTACAGTTTTACCAAGATTTGATACCACTGACAGTCTTTTATGAGCTGTTTTGACTACAACTAAGCATATAGCTAAGGTCATTTATATTTTGTAAATGGTCGTACCTAGTTATAACCAGTTATAACCATAGGAATATACATAAGTGTAACGTCGTTCGTCTGTTGTATGAAGAGATTCAGACCGAAATGCAGCGTGTAGGTTACTCATGACTTTAATGAAAATAATCGCGGTACATGAAATAACTGTATATGAAAACAACAAACGAAACGTGAAACCTATTACAGCCTATCTGGTGACTACAACACTAAGACAGGAACAAACACCCACAAAATACAACGCGAACTCAGGCTGTCTAAATACGGTTCTCAATCAGAGACAACGACAAGCACCTGACTCTGATTGAGAATCGCCCCAGGCAGCCAAGCCTAACTAGACACACCCCTAATCATACACAATCCCAATACTACAAACCCCAATACGAAACACAGCATATAAACCCATGTCACACCCTGGCTTACCCAAACATATACCAAAAACACAAAATATAATGACCAAGGCGTGACAGAACCCCCCCCTAAGGTGCGGACTCCGGGACGCACCTCAAGAGTATAGGGAGGGTCCGGGTGGGCGTCTGTCCATGGTGGCGGTTCTGGCTCGGGACGTGGACCCCACTCCATAAATGTCCTAGTTCCTCCCCTTCGCGTCCTGGGATAATCCACCTTCTCCGCCGACCATGGCCTAATAGTCCTCACCCTGATCCCCACATAACTGAGGGGCAGCTCGGGACCGAGGGGCAGCTCAGGACAGAGGGGCAGCTCGGGACAGAGGGGCAGCTCAGGACAGAGGGGCACCTCGGGACAGAGGGGCACCTCGGGACAGAGGGGCAGCTCGGGACAGAGGGGCAGCCCGGGACAGCAGGGCAGCTCGGGACAGAGGGGCATCTCGGGACAGAGGGGCAGCCCGGGACTGAGGGGCAGCTCGGGACAGAGGGGCAGCTCAGGACAGAGGGGCAGCTCGGGACAGAGGGGCAACTCGGGACAGAGGGGCAGCTCAGGACAGAGGGGCATCTCAGGACAGAGGGAAAGCTCAGGCAGGTAGTAGGCTCCGGTAAATCCTGGCTGGCTGGTGGAACTGGATGATTCAGGTTGTCTGGCCGATCTAGAAGATCTTGGCAGACTGGCACTTCTGGCGGATCTTGGCAGACTGGCACTTCTGGTGGATCCTGGCAGACTGGCGACGCTGGGCAGACTGGGAGCACTGGCGGAGCTGGGCAGACTGGGAGCACTGGCGGAGCTGGGCAGACTGGGAGCACTGGGCCGACTGGGAGCACTGGGGGCGCTGGGCAGACTGGAGACTCCGGCAGCGCAGGAGAGGAGAAAGGCTCTGGCTGTGCTAAACAGGCGGGAGACTCCAACAGCGCAGGAGAGGAGAAAAGCGCTGGCTGCGCTGAACAAGCGAGGCGCACTGGAGGCCTGGTGCGTGGTGCTGGAACTGGTGGTACTGGATCGAGGACACGCACAGGAAGCCTGGTGCGGGGAGCTGCTACCGGAGGACTGGTGTGTGGAGGTGACACAGGATGGGCTAGACCGTGAAGGCGTACTGGAGATCTTGAGAGCAGTGTAGGCACAGGACGTGCAAGGCTAGGGATGTGCACAGGAGGCCTAGTGCGTGAGGCTGGCACCAACTTCACCAGCTGACTAACACGCACCTCAGGTTGAGTATAGAGCGCTAACTCAGGTGCTATCAAATCCCCGACACGATCCGTCGGACAAATATTATATCTATAGCACCAAGCTAGCAACTCCCTCATTACTCTCCACTCCACTTTCCCCATTAACTCTTTCACAGTCTCTGCTTCGCTCACATCTAACACTGGCTCTGGTTCTGGTCTACTTCTTGGCTCCTCACGATGAACAAGGAGAGTTGGCTCAGGTCTATCTCCTGACTCAGCCATACTCTCCCTAAGCCCCCCCCCAATACATTTTTTGGGGTGACTTTCCGGTTTCCAACCGCGTCTCCGTGCTGCCTCCTCATACCTGCGCCTCTCCGCTTTAGCTGCTTCTATTTCCTCCTTGGGACGGCGATATTCTCCCGGCTGCGCCCAGGGTCCTTTACCGTCTAATTCCTCCTCCCATGTCCAAATCTCCAAATGGTGCAGTCTCTCCCACTGCAACTGCTCTTCACGATTAACAGGGAGAGTAGGCTCAGGTCTGACTCCTGACTCAGCCACTCTCTCTCTACGCTTTCCCCCGTTACTTTCAGTTATCGCTCTGTATAGCCGTGCTTTCCTTTTCGACTCCATACATTTATAGCCCTCTTCGCATTGCTGTAGGGAATCCTAGGCGGGCTCCTGCACTCGCTCTGGGTCGGCCGCCCACCTGTCGATTTCTTCCCACGTCGTATACTCCATGCTTCTGCTGTCCATAACGTCCTCCTTCAGATCCTGCCAGTTCACACGCTGCTCGGTCTGTGAGTGGTGGGTGTTTCTGTAACGTCGTTCGTCTGTTGTATGAAGAGAGTCAGACAGAAATGCAGCGTGTAGGTTACTCATGACTTTAATGAAAATAATCGCGGTACATGAAATAACTGTATATGAAAACAACAAACGAAACGTGAAACCTATTACAGCCTATCTGGTGACTGCAACACTAAGACAGGAACAAACACCCACAAAATACAACGCGAACTCAGGCTGTCTAAATACGGTTCTCAATCAGAGACAACGACAAGCACCTGACTCTGATTGAGAATCGCCCCAGGCAGCCAAGCCTAACTAGACACACCCCTAATCATACACAATCCCAATAATACAAACCCCAATACGAAACACAACATATAAACCCATGTCACACCCTGGCTTACCCAAACATATACCAAAAACACAAAATATAATGACCAAGGCGTGACAATAAGGTGCTCCATCTCTGCAGGTGATGTGTCTATCTGGTCAAAGTCACTGATGCATGTCCCCCACCACCCCTCTGATGATAAATATAAATTAATATTATCTCTCCAGAGAAATCTGGATAAAAATACAAAATGTCTAAAGATGTATTAAATAACTTCAAGGTGAATATACACCAATACAGCGGTCTATGTACAGTAACAGTCAAAAGTTTGGACACACCTACTAAGAATGGTTTATCTTCATTTGTACTATGAAGGATTTCCCACATATGCTGAGCGCTTGTTGGCTGCTTTTCCTTCACTCTGCGGTCCAACTCATCCCAAGCCATCTCAATTGGATTGAGGTTGGGTGATTGTGGAAGCCAGGTCATCTGATACAGCACTCCAAACTGATCCACGCAGTCTCCTCTGAACAGTTGATGTTGAGATGTGTCTGTTACTTATTTATTTGGGCTGCAATTTCTGAGGCTGGTAACTCATGAACTTATCCTCTGTAGCCGAGTTAACTCTGGGTCTTCCTTTCCTGAGAGTTTCATCATAGAGCTTGATGGTTTTTGCGACTGCACAAAGTTCTTGACATTTTCCAGATTGACTGACCTTCATGTCTTAAAGTATTGATTGACTGACGTTTCTCTTTGCTTATTTAAGCTGTTCTTGCCATAAAATGTACTTGGTCTTTTACCAAATAGGTCTATCTTCTGTATACCACCCCTACCTTGTCACAACACAACTGATTGGCTGAAACGCATTAAGAAAGAAAGAAATTCCACAAATGAACTTTTAACAAGGCACACCTGTTAATTGAAATGCATTCCAGGTGAATACCTCATGAAGCTGGTTAAGAGAATGCCAAGAGTGTGCAAACCTGTCATCAAGTTTACTTTGAAGTATCTCAAATATAAAATATATTTAGATTTGTTTAATACTTTTTTGCTTACTACATGATTCCATTTGTGTTATTTCAGTGTTTTGATGTCTTCACTAATATTCTACAATGTAGAAAATTATAAAAATAAAGAACAACCCTGGAATGAGTACTACTAAAACTAAGGTAATTTTGGTTTTGCACACAGTCATGCGATACGTGATATAGAAAAGTACAATCTTAGGCGAGTACATGGGAAGCTACAGTATATATCTCTGCAGATGATCTGTCTATCTATCTGGTCAAAATCACTTATACAGGTCCCCCTCCACCCTCTAGTGGTATGGATACTTGTAATTATGTGTCCTTAGAAACCTAGATTTAATTAAAGGCCTTCTTTTTCAAAGGCAGAATTATACGCTTTTGTCTGGGGACAAAATTACCCTAAATTACTTGAATTAGTCCATATAATTACAGAAATACTAAACAATTATTTTAGATTTTTTAAGAAGAAATTGATTGACAAGGTCATGACAAATGTGAAGAATTTACTAAACCACCTTTTGGCTATGATTTAAAAAAAATGCCTCTGGAACCAAATGATGGTAGCTCGAGGGTTAAAATGACATCTTAAAAGTGTTTCAATGAGCTTTTTTTACCAACAGATCTACAAAACCTACTCCACATTTTCAAAGTAAAGTTCTAAATAAATAATAATAACAAAATGTCTTCACACACCAGAGTTAATACCTGGTGGAAGCACCTTTGGCAGCCATTACAGCTGTGACTAATTTTGAATAAGATTTTACCAACTTTTCACAACTCTTGGGGCAAGCCAAGTTAACAAACAGATCACTGAACGTTTCGAATCCCACCGTACCTTCTCCACTATGTAATCTGGTGCACCTCAGCCACGCTCAAGGTCCTAAACGATATCATAACCGCCATTGATAAAATACAATACTGTGCAGACGTTTTCATCAACCCGGCCAAGGTTTTAGACACTGTCAATCACCTCATTGTTATTGGCAGACTCAACAGCCTTGGTTTCTCAAATTCCTGCCTCACCTGGTTCACCAACAATTTCTCAGATAAAGTTCAGTGTGTCAACTCGGAGGGCCTGTTGTCTGGACCTCTGGCAGTCTCTATGTGGGTGCCACAGGTTTCAATTCTCGGACTGACTATTTTCTTTGTATACATCAATAATGTCGCTCTTGTTGCTGGTGATTCTCTGATTAACAAACCTCCAAATGAGCTTCAATGCCACACAACATTCCTTCCGTGGCATCCAACTGCTCTTAAATGCAAGTAAAACTAAATGCATGCTCTCCAAGCGATCGCTGTCCACACCCGCCCGCCCGTCTAGCATCACTACTCTGGACGGTTCTGACTTCGAATATGTGAACAACTACAAATACCTAGGTGTCTGGTTAGACTGTAAACTCTCCTTTCAGACTCATATTAAGCATCTCCAATCCAAAATTAAATCAAGAATCGGCTTCCTATTTCACAACAAAGCATCCGTCACTCATGCGGCCAAACATACACTCGTAAAACTGACTATCCTACCAATCCTTGACTTCTGCAATGTAATTTACAAAATAGCCTCCATGTCAGCATCAGTGGTGTATAGGTGAGGACAGAGTCAAGTGCAGGAAACAGAACGGAGTAAAAATAACGTACTTTACTCAGGAACAATAAACAGTACAATAAGTCCATGTAGGGATAACAAACCCTAACACACAAGACTAACACAAAACAGGAACAATCACGCACAAAACATAGTGAGAACCAGAGGGATAAATAGGGAAATAATAATAATGTAATGGGAACCAGGTGTGTACAATCAAGACATAACAAAAAGCCGGTGATGCCGAACAAGTAGAGGCACCAACTTCGGCGGAAGTCGTGACACTCCAACATGGTACTCAGCAAATTGGATGTAGTCTATCACAGTGCCATCCGTTTTGTCACCAAAGCCCCATACACTACCCACCAATGAGACCTGTGTGCTCTCGTTGGCTAGCCCTCACTGGCTAGCCCTTGGGTTCTGTAGCTCAGTTGGTAGAGCATGGCGCTTGTAACGCCAGGTTAGTGGGTTCGATCCCCGGGACCACCCATACGTAGAATGTATGCACACATGACTGTAAGTCGCTTTGGATAAAAGCGTCTGCTAAATGGCATATATTATTATTATTATATTTATTTGTAGCCAAACCCACTGGATCCAGGTCATCTATAAGTCTTTGCTAGGTAAAGCCCCTCCTTATCTCAGCTCACTGGTCATCATAGCAGCACAGTAGCACACGCTCCAGCAGGTATATTTCACTGGTCATCCCCAAAGCCAACTCCTCTTTTGGCCACCTTTCCTTCCAGTTCTCTGCTGCCAATGACTGGAACGAATTGCAAAAATCACTGAATCTGGAGTCTTATATTTCTCTCCCTAACTTTAAGCATCAACTGTCAGAGCAGCTTACCGATCATTGCACCTGTACATAGCCCATCTGTAAATAGCCCACCCAACTACCTCATCCTCATATTGTTATTTATTTTTGCTCCTTTGCACCCCAGTATCTCTACTTGCACATTCATCCTCTGCACATCTATCACTCCATAATTGTTCAATTGTAATTATTTCAAAATGATCAAAAGTACTTCACATGTAAATGTGTGAGGACTGCATAACTTTGAATAAGGTTGAGCCTTCTTGCGTCCCCCCCACACACACACACTTTCCTCATCATGACATATTTAATCAAAGCATTCAATAAAGCCAGGGAGAATCATCTCCCATCACTGTATCACTTAGCTGCCTGGGACAGTGCTAATAATAAGCCTTGTCTATCTCAGGCCAACCCTCATGTTATACTCAGACCAGGCGACATCCAGAACAACTCACCCCTAGGGATCCCTCTGTTCTAGTAGTAGTACTGCCATATGGGTTACATGTAATACCTTTGAGGTAGACTCCAGGAATTCAATCTTCCCAAAAATATTTTTCTGATGATTCCCATTGTTGAGGTAACAGAAAAAAATGCATTTACATGTGTGAAACAGCAGCTTCATGTTTATTTTCAATTTTTTATCCATTCCAGAACTAATGGCCAAAGATACAAAAATGGTTCTTCCCTGACAGACTGTGGTTAACATGGGCGTAAAAAGATATATAGCCCTTCCCAATACCTTATAGCCTTAGCTAACCTGAGGTTACAAACAGGGCCTTAGCCAGGGTCTAAGATTCTTTAAGAAAGTTGAAGCTCATTTACTGACTGCATTTCTTGAAGATGCTATTTGATGAAGAGCAAAATCAAGCAAAAATGACCCCAACTGCTATCACTTTGGTTGCTGTAGCGGAGAGTAGGCTAATTGTTACCATTTTAAAACAAATTTCAGGCAAATCTACTCATTTTGCCATGGGTCAGAGAGAACATATTCCAGTTTAACAACAAATTTCCTGCAATTCTACACATTTTGTCATGACTTATGCCATGTTAATTTGATAGCTGAGTGAAAGTGACTAACTAAATCAATTGGGGCCCCCTGGAGGTCAGGGCCCCTGGACATGTGCCCTGCATGCCCGGGCGGTAATTTGTCCATGATTTCTACAAGTTTAGATAATCGTGTTAATCTAGCCAGCTAATTTACCAATCTAAAACATGTTAGCTGACATGGGCTAATTGAGTGACTGTCAGTGAGTGACATAACAAGAGGAAAACTGCTGATGCACAACCACTTTTTGAAATTGCACCTTGTGTATTCTACCACTCTAACTCTCAACAGTAAATTGAGACTCTGACTGAGTACCCCACCCCCACCCCCCTCAGCATTTGAAAGAATTGCTGACGTCCGGACCTCAGTGTCGTCATATGAAGCTAAGGCCCTGGCTACAACCCATTGCTGCAAAAATAGTGTAATTACGATTGATGGACTTTTCAATCTAGTGTGGAGATGACATCCTCCCAAAGCCTGTAATGAAGCAAGAGCAGCTCCAGAAATCTGGGAAGGAAGAGCGGCCTGTCAGAGTCCTGGAGAATGTCAGATTAAACTAACATGTGCCAGTCAATATTGGTACATACTGACCCTAGGTACCTTTGAAGCAAAACCATTAAGTCCAACATTTCCCCCTGAAAGTGTTTATCTGTAAGGATGGCTTACATGTCCTCTGAAGCAGATATTGAAACTGATTGGACAAATGGTAAAATACCAGACGGGACCACAAGACCGACCTCAGAAAATGGGGAGAAAAAAATCTTAATCTGCAACACAATGGTGCTCTCTTGAAACCCTATCATTTTCACTTCCAGTGGGTCTGCTGTCTGACTGTGAATGAAGTGAAAGGAACGGATAGTGTCGAAAATTGGATCAGAGCTAACATTCGCTCATTTTTATCAGCAGCTACCAAAGGTCATCTGACATAATAGCTGATGAATTTAAACTCAGCGGATTTCATTTGCAATTTTCAATTTAGCAAGGCCTCCGAACCCCACTGCGATAAGAGCCTTCTCCTATCGTGGCCTGTCACAAACATCAAGGATCCGTGCAAGCCCACAGGAAGGGAAGAGGAGAAAGCGACATATCAAAAGAATTAAAGATAAGGTTGGTAGGGAGAAGAGGGTGTTACCATGTTTAAAAGTTGAGAAGTAAGTTAAGTAAATTGCATTTATAAGAAGCCACGATGAGGAGACCATATTTGACTATTTTCAGGTAGAGCTAAAAGGTTGTCATCTATTGAAATAACACACACAGTATAACTGGCTAATTAGTCTGAAGGTAAAACTACGCTTCCTTATCACAATGAACAATGTACAGTATGACATGGTAGAGTCTGTATCTATTTAGTATATGATGGTGTCTGTCTGTATCCGTTATATAAGTAATCGTAGTGTAAGGATGAGAATTGGATGTTCATCATTGATTACTAATGCCTGTCCTGTGCCTATAAATGAATCTGTGTCACGTGAACTAATTGAGAAGGTGGTTGCATGTCTTGGAATATGAGCTCCCTTTGCTGTCTCGTGTCCAAGTCGTATCTTTCTTATAGTCAAGGGTCCACTCTCCGAACCCTCCAAACGGCGCGTTACAGTAGCAATAGCCGTCAGTTACAACATAAGCTTAACTTTTTAGTATTACAGTATTACATCAGTATTTAATGGCTATGATTATTTTTTTTTAAACGGATGCATATCAAAGAGTAAATCAAATATAACTAATATGGTTATTGTGGCTGGAAGTTACTTTGAGGTGATTTAGGCATGTTATTTGGAGTATGTTAGCACTTCATTGTTTTGAATTCAACTATGTTTAATACTAACCTGTAGCCAAGTAAAGAAAGCCAAATCTTGAGATTATGACTCGCTATGTCCATTGACTCGATGTCCAGAGGGGGCGGAGGGACCTCAGGCACCTCACCTTCTTGAAGGGGACCAGCCACCACCGGCCTGAGGAGAGACCGATGAAACGAGGGGTTAATACGATAATAAGTAGGAAGTTGTAACCTGTAACACACCTCGTTTATCCTCCTTAGGACTTTAAATGGCCCCACACACTGCGGCCTCAGCTTCCGGCAGGGCAGGCGGAGGGGCAGGTTTCGGGTCGAAGGCCAGACCCGGTCCCCCAGTGCGAACACGGGGGCCTCACTGCGGTGCTGGTCAGCGCTCTTCTTCTGCCATCCCCCCGCCAGTCTCAGCGATTCCTGGACGGCTTTCCAGGTGTCCTTTGAGCGCTGTACCCATTCCTCCACCGCAGGAGCCTCGGTCTGGCTCTGATGCCATGGGGCCAGGACCGGCTGGTAGCCCAACACACACTGGTAGGGAGACATGTTCGTTGAGGAGTGGCGGAGGCAGTTCTGAGCGAGCTCAGCCCAAGGAACACACCTCGCCCACTCACCTGGCCGGTCCCGGCAATATGACCGCAGAAACCTGCCCAAATCCTGGTTTACTCACTCCACCTGCCCATTACTCTTGGGGTGGAAACCCAAGGTCAAGCTGACCGATACCCCCAGCCTCTCCATAAACACCCTTCAAACTCTGGACGTGAATTGGGGGCCCCGATCAGAAACGATGTCCTCAGGTGCCCCTTAGTGCCGGAAGACATGGGTAAACAGGGGCTCCGCAGTCTGCAGGGCCGTAGGGAGACTGGGCAACGGGAGACGGCAGGACTTAGAAAATCGATCCACAATGACCAGGATCATTGTACTTCCCTGGGACGGGGGAAGGTCGGTGAGGAAGTCCACCGACAAGTGTGACCACGGCCGTTGTGGAATGGGGAGGGGCTGTAACTTCCCTTTAGGCAAGTGTCGAGGAGCCTTGCTCTGAGCGCACACCGAGCAGGAGGAGACATAAAATCTCACGTCCTTAGCCAACGTGGACCACCAGTATCTCCCCCTCAGACTCCGCACTGTCCTCTCGATGCCAGGATGGCCCGAGGAGTGTAGAGTATGAGCCCAACGTATTAATTTATCATGGACCCCCCTCGGCACGTACTGAGCCCCTGCTGGACACTTAGGGGGGGGACAGGCTCTAACCGTGATGCCCTCTCTATCTACGCGTCCACCTCCCATACTACTGGTGCCACGAGACATGAAGGTGGAGGGATGGGGGTCGGCTCGAAGGACCGCTCCTCAGTATCATAGAGGCGGGACAGCGCGTCTTTAGTGTTTTGGGAGCCTGGCCGGTACGAGATGGTGAAGCGAAACCGGGTAAAGAACATGGCCCATCTAGCCTGACACAGATTCAGTCTCCTCGCTGCCCGGATGTACTCGAGATTACGATGGTCAGTCCAGATAAGAAAAGGGTGCTTAGCCCCCTCAAGCCAATGTCTCCACACCTTCAGAGCCTTGACTACAGCTAACAACTCCCAGTCTCCCACATCATAGTTACGCTCCACCAGACTGAGCTTCATCGAAAAAAGCGAGCGCTGGGACAGCACGGCCCCTATCCCAGTCTCGGACGCATCCACCTCCACTATGAATGCTAAAGAGGGGTCCGGATGCGCCAACACGGGCGCATTGGTGAACAGCTCCTTCAGATGACTGAAAGATCTGCCCGCCTCTGCTGACCAACACAAGCACACCGGACCTCCCTTCAGCAGTGAGGTAATGGGAGCAGCCACCTGACCAAAACCCCGGATAAACCTCCGGTAGTAACTGTCAAACCCTAAAAACCGCTGTACCTCTTTCATGGTGGTCGGAGTCAGCCAATTACGCACAGCTGTAACGCGGTCACACTCCATCACCACCCCGGAGGTGGAAATACGATAACCCAGGAAGGAAACGGCCTGTTTGAAGAACACACATTTCTCGGCCTTGACATACAGATCATGCTCCAGCAGTCGCCCAAGTACCTTTATGTACCAGAGACACATGCGCTGCGCGTGTGGCAGAAAAGATCAAGATGGCATAGATATACACTACCACTCCCTGCCCGTGCAGGTATCGGAGAATCTCGTCTACGAAGGATTGGAAGACGGCCGGAGCATTCTTCAACCCATATGGCATGACAAGGTACTCATAATGGCCAGATGTAGTACTAAATGTGGTTTTCCACTCATCTCCTCCCCGGATACCCACCAGATTAAACGCATTCCTCAGGTCCAGTTTTGTGAAGAAGCGCACCCCGTGAAATGATTCCACCACCGTAGCGATGAGAGGTAGTGGGTAACTAAACCCCACTATGATAGAATTTAGACCTCGATAATCAATGCACGGACGCAGACTTCCCTCCTTCTTCTTCACAAAAAAGAAGCTTGAGGAGCCAGGTGATGTGGAGGGCCGAATGTACCCCTGTCCCAGCGATTCAGCAACATATGTCTCCATAGCCACTGTCTCCTCCTGGAACAATGGGTACAGGTGACTCCTAGGAAGTGCAGCGTTCACCAGGAGGTCTATCGCGCAGTCACCTCGGCGATGGGGTGGTAATTGGGTCGCCTTCCTCTTACTGAAGGAGATTGGCATATTCAGAGGGAATGGGCACGGTGAAAACCTGGTCTGGACTCTCCAACCTAAACTCCTATACACCGGCCTGAACACTCCTCTGACCACCCTCTAAGAGCCCCCTGTCACCATTAAACACCGGGTTGTGATGAGCTAGCCAGGGAATTCCCAACACCACTGGAAACGCAGGTGAATCGATAAGGAACAGACTAATCCGCTCCTTATGACCCCCCTGCGTTACCACGTCCAGTGGCACCGTGGCCTCCCTGACCACTCCTGACCCTAATGGTCGGCTATCTAAGGAGTGCAGGGGGAAAGGTAGGTCTAACGACACCAGGGGAATCCTTAGCCTTAATGCGAGCCCGCGATCCATGAAGTTCCCAGCTGCGCCTGAATCGACTAGCACCTTATGCTGTAGACAGGGATAAATTCCAGGAAAAGAGGTTAACACAAACATATGACCGACAGGAAGCTCTGGGTGAGCCTGGTGCTGACTCACCTGGGGTGACCGAGTAGTGCTCCGCCTGCCCTCCCGACTGCCAGACGAGCTCCTCCAGCACCGGTCACCCATGTGTCCTCGCCGACCACAACTGGTGCAGGAGGAAACTCCTCCTCCGGTCCCCCTCAATGCAGCCCGCCCTAACTCCATGGGGATGGGAGCAGGAGGGCCTGGGGGTGGAAACAACAGGGCCTGTTCTGGATGCCTGCGGGCAGCCAGCAGATTGTCCAGACGAATGAACATGCCTATGAGTTCATCCAAGGTGAGGATGGTGTCCCGACACGCTAGCTCCCTGCGGACGTCCTCCCTGAGGCTACATCGGTAGTGGTCCATCAAAGCCCTGTCGTTCCACCCCGCTCCTGCGGCCAAGGTCCAGAACTCCAGGGCAAAGTCCTGCACGCTCCTCGTCTCCTGTCGCAGGTGGAACAGCCGTTCACCCGCCACCCGACCCTTTGGTGGGTGATCGATCACAGCTCGGAATCTGCGGGTGAACTCGGGGTAGTGATCCCTCGCCGAGTCTGGGCCATTCCACACTGCGTTAGCCCACTCCAGGGCTCGTCAAGTCAGACAGGAGACGAGGACGCTCACACTCTCCTCCCCTGAGGGAGTAGGAAGGACAGTCGCCAGGTGTAATTCCAGTTGGAGGAGGAACCCCTGACACCCAGCCGCCGTCCCATCATACTCCCTGGAGAGCGCCAGACGCAGGGCCCCGGAGCCGGATGCTGAAGCAGGGGTAGGTGGTGCTGGTGGAGGGGGCGCTGGAGATGAGGTGGGAAGGTCACTCCTCTCCTATCGGTCCATCCTCTCCATCATCAGATCCATTGCCGATCCTATTTGGTGGAGAATGGTGGTGTGATGGAGGACCCTCTCCTCCATCGATGGGAGAGGATGTGCAGCTGTTCCTGCTGATTCATAACAGTAGGGATTCTGTCACGGCTGACTGGGTGTGTGAAGTAAGAATCAGGCGCAGAGAGCAGAGAGTTCCAAAGGGAAAAGTGCACTTTAATCTGACACCAAAATACAATGCCCAAAAAACACAGGGCGCGAAAATACTGACCAACCCAAAACACAGGGTACGCGGTCCGGAGCACTAACACACCCAACGACAAAACACGTAACACAAAATTAATCCCGCACAAAACAAGAGCGGGTTTACTAGGCTTAAATAAGGAAGCGCATCAGGAAAACACAATTAGACACAGGTGCAACTAATAAGACAAAACAAACAGAAAAAGGAAAAGGGATCGGTGGCGGCTAGTAGGCCGGTAACGACGAGCACCGCCCGAACAGGCAGGGGAGCCAACTTCGGCGGGAGTCGTGACAGACTCCAAGGATGTCCTATGTTATCCATAAGAAAGGGTAAACTTGTATTGCGGGTGAATAGTCATAGTATAGCCTCATATTACATGATATTCTCATCCTTCACTAAAACTTAATGCAGCAAACATGGAGCCATATATTATTCAGACATATTATCCTGAACGAGGATCTCTGCCAAGGAATCCAAACAAAATACTCCCATCAAATTCTATTCAAAGCTGGTAAGGGACACCTGACTGTCCTAGAGACGAGGAAGCAATCCGGCAGGAGGCTGAGTGAATAGGAGAGAGCCACTCATAGGCACTTAGCAGAGATGCCAGGCCTAGGAAGGGATGGAAATCGCAGAGAACAGCTGTGACTAATACCGTCTTGTAAGTGCTAGACCCAAAGAAAATGTGGAGTGCTTCAGAACAATCCTGAACATAAAAAATAGAGAGAAAAAAAGATTTATCTAACAGGAAAAATATGTACAATTATGGCCCTGATTGAACTCTACTTTGGATTTAATGGCTACCAAATTGTACCAGAGTGGCTTAGGATGTTGAAGTCGATGTTAAAACAAAGGGATTCACTCAACATCTATTCAATGTAATATAATGTGCAGGGTAGATCATAGAATTGGAGCATTGGACATCTATGATGACAACACTAATGCATTATATTCCAGTATAAGAGAAGTGACTGAGCAGTAATATGTCTTCATTAAGCCGATACAATGCTGAAATACATTCAATCATGTATCATACAGTACGAATTCTCTATCTCCAATGTAATCCACTACTTAAATGGAAAAATTAAATGGACAAATACGTAATGACCTTGAAAGAAATAGCTCCTCAGTTGGGGTATTCTTCCCCGTGTTTGTCAAATTATCACAGTGATGTGTGTGTGCACGTGTGCAAAAAAAAGAAGATGGCTCATCTACACGAGCCAGGGAGAACGTGGTTGGATGCAGCAAAAACTGGGACGTGTGACAAGTGTCTTCATCTTGCATTAATTGCTCAAATTGAAGCTAGATGGTGCTGCGGGGTCCCTTTGATATGATAATGGTATGCTTCTTAGCAGAGGAAAATGCAAATTGCAGGCGGTAATTTGGTGGCATGCACCTGCCGACACGAGACTCTTCTCTGCCTTGCCATGGCCGAAGTTCCAGCCACACACAAACGCAGCGCACTGGCGAAATTACACTCAGTCACTCAGGCCCGTGTCTCCAACAGATACTCCCTCTCCCAGTATTGAACACCAGCTCTGGTCTACATTGAGATTTTTCATGTTCAGTCAACAATACCAAACCAGCACACACTGTAAGAAATGTCTAAAAAAGCGTCATGATATACAATTATATATTTGTAATACTGTGTGTAGTCTTCATTTCAACTTCCAGTGAGATGTTGTTGTGCACCTCAGAGCTGTGTTTGCACCATGATCATCTCCAGACAGGAAACCCACATGGTTCAATGAATAATGGCTCCTCTCCAACTTCTCTAACAAATATTTTTGCTGCAAAATCTAAATGTGAACACATTGTTCAAGTAGCATATTGCCAAACGGTGCCAAGCTCATCTTTGAACGTTTTTTTCCAGGCCAAAGTGCTTGTGGTTCATGTTCCGGATACTAGCCGAATGTTTAATGTGTGAAAAATGAAAATACAGAATTAGTCAAATACTTATAGTCCTCAGCATGTGCTTTCCCTTACTCCAAACACATCACAGTCATATGATGTCAATGGCTGCTCTGCCTCATACTCATGTGCATTAGAAACAATATTATTAAACATATTTGCCTCACAACAACTTGGCTCTAAATGCAACTCATTTAAGCAGGAATACTAGTCTTTCCATTAAAATGCATCTACAATGAAACTGTAAATTACACATTTAGTCAAACATCACTGGTCAGCCAAGCCATCTCAGGACAGTTGTATGATGCAATTATTTGGGCTCTGACACCCAAAGATACAAGTGGCCATTTCCATGTAAAGGACCCATGAGCACCAACATGTAAAGTTTATAGGAGCATGTCAAATTTGGTGTTAAATGAAAGCTAAGAGTCTATATTTTTGGGAAATGAAGGCATACTGTATACATTGCATTCGGAAAGTATTCAGTCTCCTTCACTTTTTCCACATTTTGTTATGTTACACCCTTATTCTGAAATTGATCGAATAGTTTTTTCCCCCATATTAATCTACAAACAATACCCTATAATGACAAAGCAAAAATGTGACTCGTTTCAGGAAACTAGGTGCATGTCGCACGTCACTACTTCACAGGAGAGCCATTTGAAAATAAACTATATTTTTTTATCAAAATTTGTTTTTTTGGCAGAAATGCCTTCTGGAACATGTGAACTTTCATGCACCTTATTAACAAAATTGTATGACATCTGTAAATTCAAATAAAATTGTTAAATTATGAGCCTAGTTGGTCTAGCCACTGAAAAAAACATCAACCTTCCCACTATCCATGATTGGCTGAGATAATGAGTGGGTTGGACATGCCGAGAGGTCGAGTTTTGAAATCAGTGGAATTAGAGTATGATAGCTAAGGAGATGGAAGAAACACCTGTCTCTGGATTACATCTTCAAACTAAGGGCAAGCATTGCATCCGTGGAGAAGCATCCATCCATCCATGTATATGGGTAAAATAGTCTAGCTAGCTACATTTTCAAATATTACACGTTTCTAATTTTGTCAGAAAGTTGTTTTCACGTTAGCTGGATGGTTCGCTAGTTAACGTTACGCGCATGATCTGTGTCATAATAATATTCGTATCTCAGAGCCATTTGCTTTGCTAGTTATAGCCTAAGTTATTGAACCTGGTTGGTTAGCTACCTGCAGATTCATGCAGGATAGTTACATCATGAGTTGGGATTATGGTTCATTGTTTAGCTAGCTAGCTACATGTCTTAACAAAAGACTCCACTATGCAAGTAACCACTTCAATAGAATGCTAATGATATCACTGCAACAACTGTTGATAGACGTGGCTGGTAAATTCGCTCTGGCTATCTAATCCAATTTCAGAGCACTCTCACCCGAGTGTGCCAAAAAGCAGAATAACTGACGAATTTACGAATGCTCAACACCTGTTGAATATGAATGGTGTTAGTAAACGTTGGCAAAAAAAACATTAAAAAATATTGCCAGCAGCACAGTTGCAGTCACCAATGATAAAATAAAAATAGCCCAACCAGCTCTGTTAGGGTGAATAAAATGGTCAGAGTGATCTGTTCTTTCATTTCTGTCTGGAAGTAGCTAGCAAGCTAACCAACATTAGCCAGGTTGCTTGGTTGCTTGACTGCTGTTGTCAGGACAGAGCGATCAGATCAACACTACTCCTCGACCAGAGCATCTAGTATACGCTGTGAATGCTCCGAGAGTGAAATGCTTTGAATTTACGAACAAGCAATCTGACAACGCTTTGAGTTTACAGGCGGGGCTATAGCTTAAGACGGTGTGAATGATTCTGAATGGGTGAAGATAAAGAAGAGCTCTCCAGAGGGTGTACCAAAAAAATCAAAGGCCATTTTCTCAAAAGTGAGGTTACAAGTTTATCAACTTTCAACGCATAATTACTTTCCCATGGTTCCTCAACTATATGTATGACATACCATTTTCTAGCTCTTTCTCTACCTTTATCCAATGTAAAAACAATATTTAAAAAATGTTGCTACAAAAGACAGAATCGAGCCAATCGGTTACAAATATGTTTTTAGACATTTTTGAAAAAGGAAAATATATATATTTTCATAAGTATTCAGACCCTTTACTCAGTACTTTGTTGAAGAACCTTTGGCAGTGATTACAGCCTCGAGTCTTCTTGGGTATGACGCTAAAAGCTCGGCACACCTATTTGGGGAGTTTCCCCTATTATTCTCTCCAGATCCTCTCAAGCTCTGTCAGGTTGGATGGGGAGCATCCCTAAGCAGCTATTTTCTGGTATTTTAAAGAGATGTTCGATTGGGTTCAAGTCCGGGTTCTGGCTGGGCCACTCAAAGACATTCAGAGAGTTGTCCCCAAGCCACTCCTGTGTTGTCTTGGCTGTGTGCTTAGGGTCATTGTCCTGTTAATAGGTGAACCGTCATCCCAGTCTGAGGTCCTGAGCACTCTGGAGCAGGTTTCCATCAAGAATCTCTCTGTAGTTTTCTCCGTTCATCTTTCCCTCGATCCTGACTAGTCTCCCAGTCCCTGCCGCTGAAAACCATCCCCACAGCACGATGCTACCACCACCATGTTTCATCGTAGAGATGGTGCCAGGTTTCCTCCAGACATAAAGACGGGCATTCAGGCCAAATAGTTAAATCTTGGTTTCATCAGACCAGAGAATCTTGTTTCTCATGGTCTGAGTGTCTTTTAGGTGCCTTTTGGCAAACTCCAAACGGACTGTCGTGTACCTTTTACTGAGGAGTGGCTTCCGCCTGGCCACTCTACCATAATGGCCTGATTGGTGGAGTGCTGATAAGATGGTTCCCCTTCTGGAATGTTCTTCCATCTCCACAGAGGAACTCTGGAGCTGTATCAGAGTGACCGTCGGGTTCTTGGTCACCTCCCTGACCAAGTTCCTTCTCCCCCGATTGTTCAGTTTGGCCCGGCAGTCAGCTCTAGGAAGAGTCTTGGTGGTTCCAAAATTCTTCCATTGAAGAATGATGGAGGCCACTGTTCTTGGGAGCCTTCAATGCTGCAGACATTTTTTGGTGCCCTTCCCCAGATCTGTGCCTCGACACAATCCTGTCTCTGACCTTTACGGACAATTCCCTCGACCTCATGGCTTGGTTTTTGCTCTGACATGCACTGTCAACTGTGGGACATTATAAAGATAGGTGTGTGCGTTACCAAATCGTGTCTAAATTGAATTTACCACAAGTGCACTCAAATCAAGTTGTAGAAACATTTCAAGGATGATCAATGGAAACAGGATGCACCTGAGCTCAATTTCGAGTCTCATTGCAAAGGCTCAGAATACTTATGCAAAGAAGATATTTCTGATTTTTTATTTAACACATTTGATCATTTAAAAACCTGTTTTCACTTTGTCCATACGTGGTATTGTGTATAGATTGATGAGGAAAAACATGTATTTAATCCATTTTAGAATAAGGCTGTAATGTAACAAAATGTGGAAAAGGTGAAGGGGTCTGAAACCTTTCCGAATGCACTGTATATGTTTTTCATTTTTCATCCTAAAAATTTGGAATAAGCCAAGGCTTTGATTTCTGGTCACACAGATGGAAAAAGTCTTAGAAGGTATTAGAAATAGGTCAAAACACAATCATGTTGAAGTAAAGGGTGAACGCCAGTCGTGTGATCTGGTGGCCCAGACGCATACAGTATACACACCAGTGTGTTACTGGCTTTACTTGTTTTGGGGATCCAGGCCACTTACTTTAACTCCAACCAAGTTGTAGAAACATCTCAAGGATGATGAATGAAAATAGGGTGCACCTGAGCTCAATTTCCAGTCTCATAGCAAAGGTTCTGAATACTTATGGAAATAACGTATTTGTTTTTATTTTTATACATTTGCTGATTTTAAAACCTGTTTAGCTTTGTCCTTACAGGGTATTGTGTGTAGATTGATGAGGAAAAACATTTCTTTAATCCATTTTAGAATAAGGCTGCAATGTAACAAAATGTGGAAAAAGTGAAGGGGTCTGAAACCTTTCCGAATGGACTGTATAATCAAAGAAATAAGCAAAGGCTTTGATTTCTGGTGACACAGGTGGAAAAAGTCTTAGAAGGTATAAGTTGCCACCATTTGCCTTGATGACAGCTTTGAACACCCTTGGCATTCTCTCAACGAGCTTCATGAGGTAGTCACCTGGAATGCATTTGAATTAACGGCTCTACCGTGTTAAAAGTTCATTTGTGGAATTGTTTTATTTCTTAATGCATTTGAGCCAATCAGTTGTGTTGTGACAAGGTACATTTTTAAATGTAACCTTCATTTAACTAGGCAAGTCAGTTAAGAACAAATTCGTATTTACAATGACAGGCCCTAAAGTAGGGGTGGTATACAGAAGATAGCAGATTCCATATGATGGAAAGAAGAGCTCAAAAAAGCAAAGAGAAACAACATTCCATCATTACTTTAAGACATGAATGTGAGTCAATGCAGGAAAATGTCAAGAACTTTTAAAGTTTCTACAAGTGCAGTCGCAAAAACCATTAAGCGCTATGATGAAACTGGCTCTCGTGAGGACCGCCACAGGAAAGGAAGAGCCAGAGTTACCTCCGCTGCAGAGGATAAGTTCATTAGAGTTACCAGAACCTCAACATTTGCCCAAAATAAATGCTTCACAGAGTTTAAATAACAGACACATCTCAACATCAGCTGTTCAGAGGAGACCGCGTGAATCAGTTCTTCACTGTCGAATTGCTGCAAAGAAACCATTAGTAAAGGACAACAATAAGAAGAAGACACTTGCTTGGGCCAAGAAACACGAGCAATGGACATTAGACCGGTGGAAATCTGTCCTTTTGTCTGATGAGTCCAAATTTGAGATTTTTGGTTCCAAGCGCTGTCTTTCTGAGACACAGAGTAGGTGAATGGATGATTTTCGCATGTGTGGTTCCCATCATGAAATATGGAGGAGGAGGTGTGATGGTGTAGGGGTGCTTTGCTGGTGACACTGCCTGGAATTGATTTAGAATTCAAGGCACACTTAACCAGCACGACTACCACATCATTCTGTAACGATACGTCATCCCATCTGGTTTGTGCTTAGTGGGACTATCATTTGTTTTTCAACAGGACAATGACCCAACCCACCTCCAGGCTGTGTAAGGGTTATTTGACCAAGAAGGAGAGTGATGGGGTGCTGCAGAAGAGCAAACATGTGTAGAGTACAGTATAATGTAATATACTCTACAGGACTGTACTGTACTTTACTGTACTGTAGTGAACTATACCCTACACTACTTTTCTTTACTATATTGTACTGTGCTCTACTGTATTGTACTGTTCTGTATTGTACTTAACAATACTCTTCTTGTCTTTACTTTACTGTACTGCGCCCCACTCTACTGTACTCTACTGCCCAAACGTGTGAAACATAGATGTCTATGATTGGTAAAGATTTGTTCCGGTCTGGACCAGCCAAACGTTGTCTTGAATGGTGGTGGAGCTCATTAGAATAGGAGGGTTTGGCGGGGGGGCTTTACTTGGCTTCTCGTGCTCTAGCGACTCCTTGTGGCGGGCCAGTCGCCTGCAGACTGACCCCGGCCGTCAGTTGAACTGTGTTTCCTCCGAGAGATTGGTGCGGCTGGCTTCCGGGTTAAGCGGGCAGGTGTTAAGAAGCACGGCGGGTCATGTTTCAGGGGACGCATTACTTAATCTTGCTTGGCATATATTTTAAGTGTTTAAGAGTGTTAGTCACTCTGTTACCGTGGAATTGTCCAAGTGTTCCTGAGAATCTGGTAAACTGGGACAGTTACTGGAACAGCATACTCTTAGTCATTTTCCCTTCGCAACCACTGGAGGTGGGAAGAAGACAAAGAGGGACTGTGACTGACAAAGACAATCTTGATGTGTCATCTCCTCTCCCCTCTGGCCCCACAACCTAACCACAGACATTCTCATTCAGTCCCGAAGCCAAGTCTGTGACCGTAAACCAAGCCCCCCACCACCATAATCCCCCAGTCTCCCTGCCTCCTATTTGTCCATATTAACCACTTGTGCTCTGGCCAGGACCACCAAAACAAGTAAAGCCAGTAACACACTGGTGTGTATACTGTATGTGTCTGGGCCACCAGAACACACATGGCTGGTGTTCACTCAACTGCCACCATACCTGGCACAGATAACCCACTCAGCCTGGCATATCAATGCAATGTCAAAATAATAGATAGCAGCACATTACACAGCCATTATCCCAGGGCAACTGTGAGATTATAATGTATGTAGGTACTGTACTTTACAACCAGATGTCTTAGTATGGGCAGTTGCATAGTTTCTTACCATATACTGTACATTCAGTTTGTCTAAAGAACTTGGATGAAACTACTGCCAATGTCATGAACTATTAATAGTGGATCAATGTGGAATTATGTCATAATGAGTCTTCCCTGTGGAGGGCGGTTGAGCTTGGGGACCCTCTATGCTGCCAAAACACCATTCTCAAACTTGGGAGCAAAACAATGTCCACCAGTCAAGCCTGGTTCACAGAGCAGCCTCACAAACAGGAAGCCCCATGCATATTAATGGCACTCTAACTATGCCATAGGTCAGGCCAGTGATTCAGACCCGGCCTGATCATTATCTAAGCTCTCCCTACCAGTGGAGAGCCGGCCCGGACAGGCCTCATTAGAGAAATGTTTGTCCCAAAGTTTGGGGGGCAGGGGGGGGGGTGTTGTGGTTGAGAAATGGTTCAGTGTCTTGTGCCAAGCACAATATAAGCATAATATTTCTCAGTCACCTCCTCGCCAAATGTTGGAGGCACATATTCAGGAGCCAAAGACATGTTTCATGTCAGTACCTTTGAGATAATGTTCACAGCACGTACCTAAAACTTTTTCTATGCATCATTTCTCCCTGTCCTTGTGCAACATTTTCTTTCAGGAAGCTGAAGACATTGGCACACTATAGGCTACACAACAGATTCAGATGCCTATAAACGACATGCCCCCACTGATATATGACCATTTGTAGGACAATACTTCTTACTCTGGCAGATGAATGAAGGAAGCAGGTTTTTAAATTACAAATGGCCCTCGTCGCTCTAGGTCTGCATTGGTTAACAAGATAGCATTCATGAGTCTGCAGAACACAAAATGCTTGGCCATACAAACTTCTCTCACACAGCCAACAGCATATTTTCCTGTCATTTAATGGTGTTATGAAGAGAACCATCAAGGCACATCTGTAGAGCTGGTAGATGTTGCTGTATTGTTCCTACAGTAAAAGATAGAAAGTCCATAATTTGACAGGCTGCTCCCGTTCTTGTGCTCTGACAGACTCACCACAACAAAGACAGGCAAACAAAGTGACAGTCAGTTTTTTTGCAGCATGATGAGAGAATGCTGTAGTAAAAGGTTCTCTCGCTATTGCAATGCTGTCCAACAACAACAAAATACTCCACCAGGGTTTGTACTTTTATGTTTATGACAAATACCTATACGGAGTGATAAATGTCATAAAATATGCCAACAAATGTTTTACATGTCAAAATAATAGCATTTTCGGTGGTTTATTTTGTTGATACACTCCAAGAAAGTGCTTATGTAAATACAGACCAATAAGTGGGCCCTATGCTTCTGTAAGACGCAGGATGCAAAAGAGAGCGGGGGTTAAACCTACAAAATTGAAATATTCAGGAGGCCAGCATTTCCGAATCCTAGCAACAGTGGCGGTTATTTTGGCGGCCCAGCGTGACATCCACTGAAGTCACAGCCCAACGGTGGATTAATGGCCTGAGTGATGAAGCTTGGGAGCAGACTGGTGATGCTGGCACGCTGCCCTTTCCTTGCCCACATATGCGACGACAGGCTCATTCCTGTCCCACTACCCTGAATGAAAGGGCCCCTTCTTACTTGACTGCAATGGTTGGTGTACTGCCCCTTTCAGGGCCCAAGGCTGACTGTCAGTTTGAATGCAACAAATTGGTACATTCTCAGAATGATAATTAGTGCAGCCATGAACATGCCATTGTCTAACATGCATAATGAAGGAACTGCCTTCTGGTTACGTGACTGACTTCTGACGCCTTTAACGTTACTGACCGAATGCAAGTTAGAGGCAACCATGGCTTTCCGAAAATATTTTAATAAAATTTGAGATTCCCATGACTATTATTCTTCATATTATGGTCACATATTACGGCCACAGGGCAGAACTGTTTCAACTCTATATTGATGTCTCCATTTTCAGTCACTGATTTCTCTGCAGTTCTTATTTATGTTTGAGCTCAAATATGGTCCTTTATCTGTCTGAATGGAAGTATGAACCCTCTGGACTTTAATCAAGGTTCAAAGCAGAGAGAAAAGTCTCCCTAAAGCTCTACATTTACCGTCATACTGTAGCTTTCAGATCAACAAGTCAATAGTCAAAGGAACATAGGAGAGCTGAAGGTGATAGCTTAGAATAATCCTCTTACTGGATTTCTGTGCAGGTAAGGAAATGGTCCTGGTTAGAATAATCAATCTCTGAGGGTAATTATCTCAAAATGTGCCATGGAATCTATCTGGCCAGTTCTTAGGGATATTTTAATAATACATACTTTAGGAAATGCATCGCCTCATACTTACAGATGACTGACAGACAGTGTGTTAGAGATACAGTTTAAGTAATGAGGTCGTATTTTCATTCATGCTAGAAAATTCATGCTGCAATGCATAATCTTATGGTGTACACAATTCAGTCGAAAATCCGAATGTATTATTCTTATGTGTTGGATTCAACAAAAGAGTCGATTTTAAGGAGACTTTTGAGTGGCCTGGCATTTGAATGAAAAATAATGAACTATGGAATGTGATTCTGCAAACTTGTATGTGTTTTAGTGGATCCTTTCAAGCCACAGTAAGTGTTTATGTGTTTGCCAACATCATATACTGTACCAAGAGCTGTTGAGGTATAGCTATGGTACACAGCCATATTGTATTTGCTTTTGATGACTTGAATGATTCATGCAGTCCTAAATATGACATGAATTATTTTAGTACGTGTCAATGCTTTAAGCATTTCAATTTTCAGCATCCTGTATCTTACTGGGTTTTTCTTTTTTAAAAGCTTGAAAGTAGCCTAATCAATTCAGAAAAATGCAATTCCATTTTTGCAAAAATGTCACAAGAACTTTTTGCTCTTGTCAACAGTCAAACAGACAACATCTGTAGGAGGCGAACATCATTACTAATTTTCCCAGCATGAATGATACTGAACCTGTTTCCATGGTAATACATTTCCATTGCTTTCTTCCTAGAAACCCTGAACAGTGTCTGAGCCCTGAACACATTTCTCCCAGCACCTTTGACTAACGCTTTGTGTTGGAAAATGGTTCCTCTTGCATGTACAACCCAAATCAAATCATACCCAACAAGTTTTAAAAGTTTGATTTTCATTGTAATCTAAAGAAATTGGGGGTAATATTACACTATGAAATTAAGTCCAATATGTACACATCAAGAAATAAGTTAAATGTCAATATCAGTACAACTATCTATATTGCTATTTTTGTAGAATAACCCATTCCGGGTGTCTTCATAGAGATGTGATATCCCACTGACAACATGATCTGACCTGAGTAGTCTCAGGGGAGATATAAAGCCAGCTCACAGCCATGCCCACACAATATAATCACAACTGTTATGGTTATACCTAATAGCCATATCAAAACCATTTGCTATGTTCTCTAATGGTGACAAACTGCCAGTAATTACTGATCAAATCCCCTGCCCATCACTCCTTCCTGGTCTGCTATCTGAGGGGGGCTGGAGGAACGGCTCTGGCAGCCACATGACAGAGTGCCCCCTTCTGGTGTTAGGTAGAGGGAGCAAAAACACAGGAGCTCATTTGAAAATACATCTTACATAACACACCATGTAGCATCCTTCCTCTGTTGCCTTCATCTAACAGGATTCAATAGGAATGACAGAGCTTCAGCCTCTCCAACACCAACAAACAGCCCCCCACAGAAATGAACATTGATATTAGTAGGTATGTGTCTCTTCTAATCTCATCTGATAACTCTGGGCTAGTTCAGTTGAATACTCCTGCATTGGGATATCAATTATAATTATTAGGCTGTACAAGGAGTGAATAATAAAAACATATTTTGTTTAATACCAGCTTACCATTCTCTTACCGAATACCATCAAAATCTATTGAATTGTACCGTATCTGCTTGGCATAATTCTTTATCTGCGAACAATGTTCCACTCTCTATTTGAGCATATTATAAACCTATTATAACAATTGTATTTTCCATATGGGGTGGAGGAGTTCAAGAAAGGAGCAAATATTCTCTTAATTTTGTCAGAGGCAGTCTCAGCTGTTTGTGCCTTGCCATTCTGACATCGGGTATAAAAGACAAGCAAGCGGTTTGCGACTTCACACGCCACAAAATAAGAAGACGAAAAAGCAAACCTTTTTTTTCTAATCAAGAGTTTATGGGGCAAAGATCAGGAATAAGTGCTACTCTACAACATGCTGAGCCCCGGAAAAAAAAATTAATTTCACATTCTTTAATTTTCAGAGTAAAATGGACAGCCATTTCAGGTCGAATAATTGTTTGAACCAAGGATTTTATCATTAATCCAGGAGGGCTGGCAGATCCGGGGTCACACTGGGGGTTGATTAGGTACGAGGCGCACAAAGCTCTCTTCAGTCGATGCCATTGAAAAGAAGCAAGTAATTTAGATTCAGAATTGGTTTAGGACTGTGAAGCTCCCTCCATTATAGAACATTTTCAATTTCAGCCTCACAATAAACATCAAGCTTGCCAAGGAAATTACAACATTTGATAATGTACTGGAGGAGATAGGTGGGTCTTGACAAGAGGACACAACCCAAGGCTTCAGCAAAATAAATCCTTTCGATATGGGGGTCTCGTTTGACTTGGGTGGACTCTCTGTTTTCTTCAAGGCCCAATGCAGCCGTTTGTTTTTATATTAATATCAAATCATTTCTGGGTAACAATTAAGTACCGTAATGGACCATTAAAAAAAAAAAAAAGTTTTTTTTGCATAAAACAATTCCTCAAGCAAGAATTTTACTAGGACTGTCTTGGAGTGGTCTGAGTTGGGAGTGGAAAACTTAAAACAAGCTGTTATTGGCAGATAGGTTTGGAACTCTTTGTTATTGGTCAATTAATGAATTTACCAGGCAAGCCAGTAAAGGGTCACCAGGCAAGCCTGAGCTCCTGCCCATATAAACTGATTAGAAGGTCCTGTGTAGATTATATTTTCAACCAGCAACTATAAGGAAATAACACTGATCAGATGTTTTCACACTTTTACAGTGTTAGTTTAATCAGCTGTTGTACAATATGGTACAAAACACAGGACAAACTGAACTGTCTGCGCTGGGCCTTTAAGGTGTTTTTCTAAGGCTAACCAACATGCATACTATAATTATTTTTGGTCAAACTAAATATGCCAAAACAGAACATTCTGAAAGAAGAGTAAACCACTGGAAATGTCAGTCAAAATATTAACAGAACAAGTGTGTATGAAAACAATTGACTGAGATCCAATCCAAACTTGTACAACTCTTTGCATCCCTATTTGTGTGTTTATAACACATCAATTCTGAGATTTAAACAAATAAATAAGCAACACTGCCTTGAGCAGTAGAACGTATACAATATACTACATTTACAATAGACAACACAACAAGTACATAATATGGCATGTTTACGTCTTGTCTCATTCAGTTCCTCTAGGTTTTATTAACGGTGCAGATGAGATTCCATTTATGGCATTGTTTATCTACTGGAATGAAAACCAAATGTTGACACCAAACTATTCTGGATCTAATAGGTGGATATTGTTTAGTACAAGGACATTGTGTTTCAGGAAATGATTGGTCAACCATTTTCCTTTGGTGCAATGTTCTGTTTATTGCTTGCTTGGGATTGTAATGAGAAATATTAAAAGCACACAATTCTACGTCTTTCCCCAATTCTACTCCCCCCCCACCCCCGCCACCACCACAGTTTTCAAAAGGAAGGCTAAACATAACCAAGATTCAGGATATTTCTATTGGAATTAAGTACATTAAGCAATACCTTTTGTATCTGTAGCATAAAAATCAATGACGGGTGTATTCAGAGGACAGTTGGGAGCTCATTTTCTCCTGCATTTTCACTGGATCTTAATCCAAGGGGCAGAAAAAAACAGGAAGCAAAGAAGAAAAGGATTGGATCTTCCTCCTAAATGAATATTATCAGCATGAAAACAAAGTAACTACCTGAACAAAGTCCATTTTACACCCACACTTCAATAGATTTCACCCCTCAAACAGAGTGGCCTGGAGGCAATATCAATTGAGCCAGACATGGCTAATAGGCCTCTGCTCTCCTTGACTGTACAGTCACATTGGACACATAACACCAGGGTTCCACTTGCAAATGGTAACTATGCGAAAACTGATCCACGAAGGTTGCCTCACAAAAGCAATTTGACACCATTCACTCACAAAAAGATTTCCCAATGTGTTTCAAAGAACCTTCGCATAATGCAATTTCCCATAGTTGCACTTACGTTACTGTTGAAACAGAGCTGCTGTTTTATGATGAGAATTAGCATTTAGCAAAAAATCTATCTCAAGCTAAATCGACAGTCCAATGAGATTTCCAGTAAGAAAACATCTAAAAATATATACCCCTTGATTTAGATGATAGATACTTGCATTTGCAGGTAACTGTTACCAGAATGCTAAACCTGAGACATAACATGAGCATTTTGAGAGTGAACTGCAGCACAATGAAAATAAATGAAATGCAGATTTAGTGCAGGGATGTGATAACCATTTCTCCAAGGGGAGTGTGTTGGCAGACATGCTGCTTTACAATTAAGGAAATTAAGCAAGGGTGAAATCTGCAGAGATTGAGTTATAGAGTCACGGTACATGACCCATCACACCAAGCAAGTAAAATCTGACTTTTAACTGCAATTGATACAACCACTTTAATTCTTCTGTTTAAGCATCTGACAACGTGTGGCAGATTGGAAGGCTGGTACAATGTTTCTTTGCTCAGTTTTTTTTCTCTGTCACAGAGAGCTGATTTCATTTCCTCAAACAGAAATGTGTTGGCCTCTCTATACTATTCCTGATTGGATAGAAAATTACATGGCAGTATACAAGGAAAGTCATGTAGATACACTACATGACCAAAAGTATGTGGACACCTGCTCGACGAACATCTCATTCCAAAATCATGGGCATTAATATGGAGTTGGTCCACCCTTTGCTGCTATAACAGCCTCCACTCTTCAGGGAAGGCTTTCCACTAGATATTGGTTGCTGCAGGGACTTGCTTCCATTTAGCCACAAAAGTATTAGTGAGGTCGGGCACTGATGTTGGGCTATTAGGCCTGGTGTTCCAATTCATCCCAAAGGTGCTTGATGGGGTTGAGGTCAGGGCTCTGTGCAGGCCAGTTAAGTTCTTCCACACCGATCTCGACAAACCATTTCTGTATAGACCTGACTTTGTGCACGGAGGCATTGTCATGCTGAAACATGAAAGGGCCTTACCCAAACTGTTGCCACAAAGTTGGAAGCACAGAATTGTCTAGAATGTCATTTTACTATGTATCGTTAAGATTTCCTTAGCCCGAAACATCACAGCCCAGGACCATTATTCCTCCTCCACCAAACTTTAAAGTTGGCACTATGCATTGGGGCAGGTAGCATTCTCCTGACATCCGCCAAACCTACAATTGTCCATCGAACTGCCAGATGGTGAAGCGTTATTCATCATTCCAGATCTTAAGCTTGTTTGCGGCTGCTCGGCCATGGAAACCCATTTAATGAAGCTCCCGACGAACAGACGATTTTTACACACTACGTGCTTCAGCACTCGGAGGTCCTGTTCTGTGAGCTTGTGTGGCCTACCACTTTGCGGCTGAGCCATTTTTGCCCCTAGACGTTTCCACTTCACAATAACAGCAGCTCTAGCAGGGTATACATTTGACGAACTGACTTGTTGGAAAGGTGGCATCCTATGACGGTGCCACGTTGAAAGTCACTGAGCTATCACCTGTTGTTACATAGACCCGAGACCAGATGACAATCAAACAGAACCCGACCAGGACCTTGGGGAAAAAGTTTGAATTTTGGAGCCATACCCACTTGGGTCCCAGGTCTTGGGAATTCGGGTTCGGGTGGACCGGTGAAGAACCCAGTTCCACTTTGAGCCCAGAGAATCTCCCATGAAAAGTTAAAGCCCCAGACGCCAGACCATTTGATGGACAGCTGAATGGAAGGCAGCCACTTCTTCCACATCACTGCCTCCAATTTTCTAAAGGTGGTAAACTTAGGAGATAGTGTCACCACTAAATTATATGAGGATGTAGCTCGGAGGAAACACAACAACTCAACACACAAACACCCTGGTTCCCCGGATATGAAATTAATTATTGACTAGATGAAGGTATAGGGTGTTAAGATAGATCGTGTGATAGTGGATCAAGGCAACAAAAGGCCAGTTTAATGCAGGAAGAGCTGTTGCAGAAACCATCAGGGTCAGCCAATTTCCCAGGAGAGAATAGAGCTGTGACAATGTTCCTGAACCCTGATCTAACCTCCGGACAACTCACAGGACAACACTCATCTTCTCAATGTGAGGTAGTGCAGCAATCACATCAAAGATGTATACTTCAAAAGGTATACTTCACCTAAGAGTCTATCATTATTTTGATAAGACTATGACAGACACCCCCAATCACCCTTTTTACAGACTGAAAGACAAACAGGTAATTTTACAGACACTTCTGATACATGGTTAGCGGTTGCTGTATAACGTACTCAATTTCAGTTTCATTGTCAAATGTACTTGTTGTGTAAACCTTTCCTATCCATCAGTGGAGGGCTCTCATATAACTTGAAAGAATGTTTGCACAATGTGTGTAATGAACACCAAATCACGCCATAAATGACAGAAACTGGACTACACTTTAATCGGTATCTTATTCAAAGGGAAATGTAAGCCTTCTGCAACCCTTTCCAAAATGTGAAAGTTTGTATCATTATGCCCCAATTGACGTTCCTCTGGAAAAGAACACTCAATCATTTACTAAGTTAGATTGAAACAGCTCCCTCCATGTTACCTTCGCGTTGAGGGAAAAGTAACCCTTCAAAACTGGAAAGAATTGTATGAAAAATATACATATTTCATGAATCTCTCCAAATCTTGCGAAGCCAAAAAGAAAAACAAGTGCTTTTTCAATAGAGATAATACATACAGCAGATGGCCTCTTCTCATCAAATTGTCTCTGATTGTTTCAGTCCGTTCTATGATTGTTGTTGTTGTTTATCTCATTACGTTCACGTCAGTGTGAGACTAACAGGTGTGGGGTAAAAGAGAGATAGGCAACAGAAAATTGGGAAGCCTTGGAACCTAGCCCAGGTAACACTATAGCAGATGAATTAGAAAGAAAATCAAACCATTTTCTTCCCACTTGAAGATGATTCTAGGCTGTCAGGGAGGGCACAGCAAATCTGGCTCCATAGTATATGTGTAGCACATCAACAAATGTTTTTAGAATCAGGAGTGAAAGTTTTTTTTAAAAGCACATTTCACCATCATCAGCACTGTTCTGCTTGTTGAAACTATTCGAGGGAATATACAATGCTTAGAGAATTACCAGCTGTGCTCCATGCAACTTTGCAGAACAACATTAGAGAACAAAATAGCTTTTTAGTATTCATTGGATGATCCTCACGTTACCCATTTGGCTAGCTATGGTGTATATTCATGAACATTTCTGGAAAAAAGGAAACATTCATCCATCGCTGTCTGTTCTCTTCTCCTCCTTGTGTGCCAGGGCGGCCACACAGCAAAACCTAGGAAGAGGATGTAAGTTTTCATTTAATGTCACCCACTAACTGTCCCCCCACCCCCCATCCCCAGTCTAACCCTCAAGGGCACCCTGCTCATACAATGTGGAGGAGATTACCACAGTAGCTAAGTGCTGTCAATGTTACACCAGAAAAGCAGAGACTCCATCTATCTTTGCAAGCTGGGTTAAAACTAAGATGTTTAATTTCTTACTTTTTATCATGTCCATGCAGCCCACTCCGCTTCAGTTTCAAACTAGTTATTTTCACCATTCAAGTCCCAACATAAAATCTCAAGCTCCCCCAAATCTTCACTGTCTGAGTCCCAAGATGTCCCAAAAATCTGGATATTTCCAATCTTGGCTTGATGGGGTGCATGGAATTAAGAGAGGCAATTACAGAAAAAGGAAATCTTGTGTTTTCTATACAAATGTGGACCAAGGGAAAGCAGATTACGATAAATCCAAACGGCCTGTGAATTCATGGGGTCCCTGAATGACAGAACTTGTTATTACTGTATGTAAACACTGCCAAGCTGATGATATTGTGGTAAAACACATCGTACATAAAACATCTCTGGACATGTTCAATTACCCAAAGCACATTAAGAGCCTCATGAACAGCAGTCAAGATTTGGGGGGGATTTAATCGTCTTTATATAATTATCTACAAATGCTGAAAGAGTTTTGGTGATGCCAGTTTGGTCAGTAAATAAGTGCTAACAGCTTGAAGACTGCAGGGTCCCTTTATCAAAATCGAACATTATTTTATTTACTCCCTTGTCAAAGAGGCCGTTGTCGTCAGTGGGATTTCCCTGTTGAAATACGTTTAAATTAAAGACATAAAAACATATTTGTGAAATTGTGAAAAGCTGTACAGAATTACCACATACTCTGCAAAACTGACATTTTAGAGTCATGCATATTGATTTTTGATGGTTTCTGTCCCTGCATTTACCAACAAATCAATACAACTGCCATATTATATATCCCATAATGACTAAAATTACTTTTTGCCAAACCAAAAACCCATTAACCAAATTCTTAATTTGGTGCAAATATTATTTTCTATGTCTCATTATTCCTTTTTCACAGCACTGTCTCTGTGATGCAGGTTATTCTCACCATCTGCATGGCAGATTAAGATAAGGAGTCCTTCATTATCCAGGCACAGACACAGACAACGCATCATCTCTATGTGTTTCAGGCTCTGGTTGTGCGGAAGAGATTTAACCCTCCCCCTCAACATATCACCTTGGAAGGCCATTAAAGTCTAACCATGTGCATACCACCTATTCAGGGAGAACTCATTGTTCACGCCAAGGTAAGTGGGGAAACCTTTAGACTATAATCACAGCTGCACACGATACACGCTGACTTGAAAAGAGGAGAGGGAGAAATTGAGAAAATAAATATTAAGATACAGATGCTGGTGTTTCGGCTTGTGGAGATAATGTGTGCACAGGAGCAAGTCAAATTCTTTTCCCTTCTGAACCAAATTAGAAAGCATGCCAAGCAAAACATGTAAACCTATTGATCATTCTGGATGTATGCATGCAACACAACATATCCCCTCTACCATTGTCAAAGGATGGTGAGGAAGGCTTGAGTCAATGAAACCCTAAAGGATGAAAACAGCAAAGAACAAACAGCCTCACTGGGAAAACACAAGAGGATCTTCAGCATTCATCGCACATCCTGATTAGGAGGCTGCAGTGATATAGTCAAACGTTGCTCAGCAAACATGAATAAATCCCTCTAAATGGACCAGCACAATAGCCACGAGCTATGGTATTACATTATGTGTGTTAGAGACAGCCTCAGGTGTCTAAGGAGAAAGGGGTCAGCCATTCAAAGGTAATGAGTAAATATGCTGTGAGACTGTATCCTCTTGCACAGTATTGCTAATTTATCTGTCTATAATATTCATTCTGATTTGAATTTCAGAGTAACTTAATCAGAACAAATATCAAATATTTTAAGCAATATAAATATCCTAACATGTTGGGTCAAACATTTAATCAAAATAATCTTGGCGGACTCATTAAAACAATACTAACTTTTTATGTTTAGTTGTCCTTTTACTGTACAGTAATAGATACCAATTTGGACATTGGCAGTAAAGACCACTGAGCAAACATTAGTTTGACTTGACGTTGATCTGCTTTCAAAATGAATGCCCTGTCTGGCTGAAGTGAGCTGTTGTTCCTTCATAGAATTCACAGGTAACAGAACTTCCTCTCTAGCTAAATGGACCAGTGTCAGTCTGTCAGTGGAGCTGATGTTGGTGTGCATTTTTACAAGCAAAAATAGTTTTATGGCATTTCATGGGTGGGTGGAAAACAGCTAACTTCCTGCAATTCTACCCATTTTGCCATGGGGAAAATAGAAAGATGTGCAGATTTATAGCTAATTTCACGCTATTCTATTACATCAAATCAAATCTAATTTCATTGGTCACATACACATGGTTAGCAGATGTTAATGTGAGTGTAATGAAATGCTTGTGCTTCTAGTTCCGACAGTGCAGTAATATCTAACATGTAATCTAACAATTCTCCAACAACTACCTAATACACACAAATCTAAAGGGGTGAATGAGAATATGTACATATAAGTATATGGGTGAGCGATGGCTGAACGGCATAGGCAAGATTAAATAGACGGTATAACATACAGTATATACATATGATATGAGTAATGTAAGATATGTAAACATTATTAAAGTGGATTTATTTGAAGCGGCATTGTTTAAGGTGACAAGTAACATTTTGACATGAGGCTGAGAGAACATGTTGCCGTTACACATTTTGCCATGGTGCCATGGGGCAGAGAGAAATGTGTAGTTTTATAGCTAATCTCATGCTTTTCTACACATTTTGCCATGGTGCCATGGGGCAGAGAGAAATGTGTAGTTTTATAGCTAAACTCATGCTTTTCTACACATTTTGCCATGGTGCCATGGGGCAGAGAGAAATGTGTAGTTTTATAGCTAATCTCATGCTTTTCTACACATTTTGCCATGGTGCCATGGGGCAGAGAGAAATGTGTAGTATTATAGCTAATCTCATGCTTTTCTACACATTTTGCCATGGTGCCATGGGGCAGAGAGAAATGTGTAGTATTATAGCTAATCTCATGCTTTTCTACACATTTTGCCATGGTGCCATGGGGCAGAGAGAAATGTGTAGTTTTATAGCTAATCTCATGCTTTTCTACACATTTTGCCATGGGGCAGAGAGAAATATGTAGTTTTATAGCTAATCTCATGCTTTTCTACACATTTTGCCATGGGGCAGAGAGAAATATGTAGTTTTATAGCTAATCTCATGCTTTTCTACACATTTTGCCATGGTGCCATGGGGCAGAGAGAAATGTGTAGTATTATAGCTAATCTCATGCTTTTCTACACATTTTGCCATGGTGCCATGGGGCAGAGAGAAATGTGTAGTATTATAGCTAATCTCATGCTTTTCTACACATTTTGCCATGGTGCCATGGGGCAGAGAGAAATGTGTAGTTTTATAGCTAATCTCATGCTTTTCTACACATTTTGCCATGGTGCCATGGGGCAGAGAGAAATGTGTAGTTTTATAGCTAATCTCATGCTTTTCTACACATTTTGCCATGGGGCAGAGAGAAATATGTAGTTTTATAGCTAATCTCATGCTTTTCTACACATTTTGCCATGGGGCAGAGAGAAATGTGTAGTTTTATAGCGAATCTCATGATGTTCTACACATTTTGCCATGGTGCGGAGAGAAAAAAAATTTTTTTTAAAGGTCCAGTGCAGTCAAAAACCTGATTTTCATGTGTTGTATATATATTTCCACACTATGAGGTTGGAATAATACTGTGAAATTGTGAAAATTATGATTAATGCCTTTTTAGTGTAAGAGCTGTTTCACAAGACCGCCTGAAATTTCTGCCTGTTTTGGTGGGATGGAATTTTGTCCTGCCTGGTGACATAAATGATTTCATAGACCAATAAGAAAGAGAGTTCCAAACCTCTCTGCCAGTAACAGCTCATTTTCAGTTTTCCCCTCTCCACTCAGACTACTCCCAGACAATCCTAGTAACATTTTAGCTTAAGAAATTGCTCTTTGCTAAAAAGCAATCTTTTCCATTTTAATGGAAAACTATTACAGTAAGGTACTCAATTGTTACCCACAAATTATTTTATATAAAAAATGGGCCTTTAAGAAAACAGAGTCCACCCAAGTCAAACAAGAGGCCCCATATCTCAATTATATATTTTGCTGAAGCCTTCGGTTATGTCCTCTTGTCAAGACCCACCTATCTCCTCCTGTACATTGTGGGTCCAACCTCCATGGGGCCCCAGACAATAAATAAATACAAAATATAATTTTCTTTGGTGCGGGGGCTGGGGCCCCTAGAGCCTGCCATGCGGGGGCTGAGTGGGTGTGTGCTACCCCAGCACTATGCACTACATAAACTGTGTGAAATGAGATGATCATGACACATAGACACATTGTGCCTTCATAGAATTAACAGGTAACAGAACTTCCTGCCCAGTTAAGCGGACCAGTGTCAGTCAGCCAGTGGAGCTGATGTTGGTGTGCATTTTTACAAGCAAAAATAGTTTTATGGCATTTCATGGGTGATAAATTATGTTAATCCTTAAGGGGCACTGGGGTGGAAATGAATGAAGTGAGAGAAAAGACGAGATTAGCATATCCTAAATCCATTTACAGACTGGCAGTGTTTGGAGCAGGGCTCCAGTTTCACCCGTTATTATTCCATCATCGATGCTTAATTTCATCCCACAACCACCCCCAACCCAACCCCCAACCTCCATCCCCCACAAACCCGACCCCCAGCCTCCAGCCTCCATCCCATTCCCAGCCTTCACTTAAAGCAGCATGTTATTTGCTCAATATTTGTTACACTCCATTTTGGATTAGTGTGATACTTGAGGAGAGAGATGATTTGAGTATGGACATGAACTGTGCAAAACAACAGGACACAACAAAGGCCTTATTGAACTGGATCAGAAGAACACAAATGGACAACACTTGACACGACCTGACATAAAGCCTACATAATGTTATTATCAATGTGACATAAGACCAGTCCTAACAGATCATTACATACCTAATGAGGACCATACTCATGCAAAGTGTCAACCCAATGATCATGCATGTGACAGTTCCACCAACCGACAATGTCGAAGTTTATAAACTTGATAAATTGATGACCTATTATGGCAAATATGATCATGCTGTATATATAGACTTTATATCTTTAAAATATATATTCAAACCTGGGCCTTTGATCCTGCACAACTGATGTGAAAACACTAGTGAAAACACAAACCTGAAATAGAGCCTTCAGCACCAGCAACCTCCTGACTGCAGAGCCTGACAGAGATCCAGGATGGGAGAGAAAGGAGAGATGCACCTCTACAAGAAAGGTGTTTCATAGGCTGGATGCCCTTATTTAGAGGCTTGTGTGAGTTCACAGTCAAAAGTAATCAGCCACGTCCCCAGACTGCTCCTCTATTTTCCAAGGCCCAGAGCCAGTGAAAACATATTTCCATTTTAACGCCTTCTGATGATCAAAGCATCAGCTTAATATAATCAGCTCAAACCCATTTACTGGCGAGCTCCACCACCGCGTCTGGGGAGCGTTTCCCTTCCCAGGCCTATCTATTCTAAAACAGGTGCTATAATAGTAAATTAATTAGGCTGAGAAGATGCACCCTGTACTCGGCTGCCGCCAGCTCCTTGTGGGTCACAGCTTCCAGGAAAATGCCATCTGGGCTGTGTTTCCCCGGGAGGCTCAAGGGGGGGGGGGGGGTTGAGGGGGCACTGACCGGACCTGCGCTTGACTGTGTGAAGGTTTTTACATGAAAATTAACCTTATTAGCCTTTGGCTTACTGTGTATTTGCTTCTGTATTATTTGATCCTTGAGGGGGGTGTCGGTGGTGGTGAAGGGTGTTATAGCACCCCATCATGTCGCACTCCCGCAAATGTTTACAGATTGCGGCAGCTGCTACGCATGAGAATGCCAGGGGGGCAGCAACCTTTTTCCAACGATGGGTTCAGTCCGCTACAGTAGGAGAAGATTGTCCAGAGGTGAAGATAATATGGTGCCACAAAACAGAGATGGGAGGTTGAATAGCCTTGGTTACCAACCAATCTTCACCTGTGCTCAGGCTGCCCATCACATATTTTGCTAGTTGATAAACCTCAAGGTTATTTGGGCAGAGGAAAACAAGAGTCAAGGGTGCTAAATGGCACATTCGCATGAGGACAGCTTTTAATTGCTTAAAAGATCTCTTCGACTCCAGAGACGGATGTGGATGTGGCAACCGTCTGAACTTAAAGTGCCCACGCAGCTCTACTCTGCTGAGGCTGGCTAAGCTAATAGCATGTAGCACTGGAAAATGCGAGGAAGGGTTTGACACCTGAGCCTGAAATCTGAGCGTCAGGTTGTTTTCAAGTCCCTGTCTCTCCATGAAATAGGGAAGAAAAGAGAAAACCATGCTTAATGAGGTAAAAACAGATGCTTAAAATTTATGCTTACAGGATTGCATCATGACTTTTGATGTAATTACTTGGGGAGCTAAGGGCCCCTGGGGAAACAGATGCAAGGTGCCGACGGCAAAGATGAGACTGAGAGGAGCAGATTAATTAATATGCAAAACAAGTTGAAATAACTTAACGATGTAGAAAAAAAACACCAAGTGGTGTGGATAGAGATGTGAGATCACAGTCTCATTACCAGTAAACACAATGGAGCACTAAAAGCTAAAGCGATTAGCTGTGCATTTTGCCCCCCCCCCCCGCGCACTCTAAGGATGGTCGTCTCCACCATTTGCCACACAGATTTAGTGATTAATCAAACATGCGGTGGAGAGGGAACTGGAGAAGGAGTGTGGGGCCAACCAAGGGCCCATGCCAGAGCAGTGTGCCTTAGGAGCTCTGGGAACCCCTCGTCTCCGGGCCTCCAGGGCCCCGGGATCAGCTTCCACAAATATTGGGATTTGACGGGAAGCTGGGCGGTAAGCCCCAAGCAGATGGTCCACAATGTTCAGTTAAGACTGCGATTGATTTGAGGAAACAGATATCTCCCCTCCTCGTTAAATTGAAAGCACCTCTGGGACGGCAGTCAAGTGCTTTTTTAACCTCTGTCGTCAGAACCAGAGAGCGGCAAATAGACAAGCAGCGACGCTCCAGTTCTCCTGCAGGGAGAGCAGGGAGAGGGGCTGCTCAACCTTCTGAGCCCCTTAATAATGGCGACCTGGCAAAGAGGGGGAATGACCCCTCTACAAGAGGACCCAGGCAGATACAGCAAAAGGAGGTTAATCTGGAGAAGAGTGTCGTTGTCTCACCTTATCTTAACCTGGTTGATTAAAGTTTCAACTTGAAGTTGAAAGGATCCAGGGATACTGGGATGAGGTGGACCAGGGGGATCAATCCAAATCAAATCAACAAAAGTGTCTCTCCAGTCATATTTACAGATAAACCCATAATGTAGGCTATCAGATAAGAGTGCAGATGAGAATCAACAGAGCTGTTCTCTGCCTGTAGCATATGCTAAGGGCTCAGCTCAGTTTTGAAATACAATATGCAACCGATGCACATCAAGTATAATACAGTACGACATGTCCTAGCACCATGTGCTACGGATAACTGAAATTAAATAAACAATCAACAATTAGCAAAAACAGGTAACAAGTCAAATGTGCAATACAATCCTACCTTTGACTTAAAATAAGAGGAACTTTTTTGTCCTAGGTAGATATAAACACCAATATTTTAAAGTGGATATAGCAAAGCTATAATTATCGTGATATTAGAAAAGGTATCCTTCACTGTGTTTCTGAACACACATACTGCATCTTAATCACAATAATTATCTGAGAAAATGATATTAACCAAAACACAAACAAACAATCACTTAAGAATGCGAATAAAAAACATATTTACAGTGCGCAGGTGAACCGGAAACCTAGTGAAAGGCAACAATGTGAGACACAGCTGGTCAGAAAGCCGTGTGCTGAGAGCCGGCTCCAGGGCTGCAATACACTGAGGCCTCTCCACTCGATGTGCACAAGATCTGCTGTTCTCTCTCACTGTCGATGGCACACCTCTGGAAAAGCAGCCGTCGCATCCGTATGGACACCCTGAAGCACTGGAATGGGGTAAGAAATAATGCATTTCTCTCTACACTGTTAGATTTAGATGTTGTATGTTTGCATGGGTGTGTGACTTCACTGGCAGTAGAAATAAAATGCACAGAAATACAAAATTCTACTTTCAACTGGAGGATAAAGATTTTTATTTATTTAATTGGATTGGTATCGAATTCAGTGAAATTTGAGACACTCACTCTCTCTTGACAATAAGCAAGAAATAAAACATCTAATACATGTACAATGTATTTTAAAATCTTTAAAAATCTAAACAATGTTATAACATTTTAGGGCCTTTTGAAGCTTTCAAAATAAATAAATTTGGGGGGGTCATAATACTAAAAATCTATGAAATTAGTATGATCTATAAACACAGGTATATTCATTTATACATGTTAAGAGTGACAGTCTAACGATAAGGTGTCTGAGGCTCTACAAAAAGTGCAGTCTTGATTTCAAATATACATTTGTGTTAATAATTAGAGAGATGGTCTTGCGAGAGGTGCGTGGATATTAAAAGCCATCGTTTTTAGAGGGAGCGGTTTTTGTCTATAATCAATTCTCTTCCTGGAGCCACACATTAATTGCGTAAAATGATAGGTTTCCATCAATACATCCTCAAACTTAAAAAGCTTGGTGCTGTTTTTTTATCTTCTTCTATTCAATCAAATAATCGAGACAATTGCTCTCCTTTGGGGAGATATTATGGTAAGTCTTTTGTGTTTCAGTGTTATAAATTAGACTTCAAGCTTAATTCTGAAGAAAGTACAAAAACTTGAGTAGCAGAATGAGTCTCCATTATTCTACGGTACATCTGAAGATTATCACTGAGCTAAATTACACATTTCAAAAGCACCAAATGGAACCCTGTCTTGTAGATATAATAAATAAAAAATCTGAGAATCCACCATCCATTATTTTACTACAATATCAGTATTTTTATATTTTTGTTTTACAAATATACAGAAAAATGTAATAATTCAACAAATAAATGTATAATTAAGGGTATACTACAGTATATAGACCTGTATACAGTAAGTATGACTGTAATTCTTAGTGCAACAAATATATACATTTCTTACTTAATAATTCAAGTCAGCCCTGCATTTGTCTACAAAAACATTATACCAATTCAACCTAGACAATTCTAATATAAAGGAAAATACAGAAGATAACCAACAGCAGGAGAGTTTAGTCCTTTGTCAGGAAACAGAGTAAAAGGACTGGTTTGTTATACAGACAAGAGATGGAAATGGCCACTTATTCAGGGTTCCAATAAGCACCTATTTTCTCTTGGTCCTGGCGGCCTTCTCACATGTCCTAAATCATCATTTAATTATAGTGGGAGGGGGTGACTGTCGAAGGGTGCCTGTAGGAAGGAGCATGCTACTGCCCAGTACAAAGCCAGACATTACAAAGGTTTGAAAAGGTCCAAAGTCAGTACTTAAGATGAACCCCTATTTAATTTGAGAAAATGAAGGATAATGTTGTTCAGATAACCTAAAATATTGATATCTTTATAGGTCATCAATGTTATCCCTTAAATTAAATGTCTTATTCAATAAATCAGAGAGATATGATCAATTAAAGAATGGGATTCAATAAGACATAGTGCCAATTTACTGCAAGTTGTATTCCCAGTCATGTTATATTTTCTCTCATGGTGTCCAGTTCTTTGAGGACAATTGGGTGACGCCAGTGTATGGGAGGACTGGTCATCTGGCATTTCGGGCAAATGCCAGATGGGCTGGTATTTTTTTTTCTGTCCAGTGGGCCTATCTAACTTGTTTTTTTTTTTTTGCAAATGATTTGGCTAATAATGATGAGGGTCTCAGGGGGGGGGGGGTGTATGGGGGCCACATGGGGAAAATGGTCAGTCCGCCCGTATGCTTGTGCATAAGAAACATTTCTGTCTCTTCAAATTAAATATTTCAGAAGGATATAATTAGATATTGCCTCTTCTTTGTGGTTTCTGTACACAATTAAACGTGTTGGTGTCAAAAAGATCATATAAAAAAGGTAGAACATGATACATGAAGGTGTTTACATACCTGAATAACAATATTGCTTAGGATTTTTGTAAATACTGACTGAATTTTTTTTTTTACTCCATTAAAAGTATGTCAGAAATGAAATGAATTAGACTTATTATATATCGTATTGATGTGAACTGTTTTGTATTTCAGACTGGAGGGACTTGTGAAGAAGACTAAAGGATGCCTACCCATCCCGTCTGTAGCTGTACTTACTATTGCTGTGTACTGTAGACTAGTGTTTTGATGCCATCTATTGGAATAAATGCTCAATTTATCAAGGAGAACATACAGAGTAACTATCAAACAAAATAATTTCAACCCTCCTCATAATAAATGTGGTCAATTATAAATATATCAGTTATACTTATTAAATTCTCTCTTTTATAAAGAAAATCAATTAATTGGATCAATAAAAAAATATAGCTCTTCTCCGAACATGTCGAAATCACAGAGAACTCAAATCAAATACAAAGTGGATGGTTTCCTGTATTAAAACCCATACGAAAGGTTGAACTTTATACATGTAAACCTGATATGAATAATGTAATAACAATGAACATACTGTAAATTCTAACGACATCACAAGTTATTTCACTTCTTTATGCACACAAATGTCGCTCCAACAAATTGGGTTAACTCTTGGGTTCACCCATATACGTTCTATGGTTCACCCATCACTGTTAAACAGCAAATTATACTGTATCTTTGTTTTAGAAATCTTATATCCCTCTGCTTGAATCTTACTGCAGGGGGCACTGCCTCCAAACAAATATGCAGCACTGATTAAAGACATATGTTCCCTAGCAAAGCCCTGCTATCAGTCCAGACAGGATCCATGGGAAAAACTGACATTGTAAAATAGTACAGTCAAAATCTTTACTTTTTTAAGATATTTTTTTCAAAAGGTAATTGTTCTGTACATTGGAATGCTGTCAAAAATGTAAAAGGCAAAGAAGAACTTCCTCAGATTTATGGAAAAATCTGACTTGCCATTAGTGGATGGTCGCAGCAAATATGGGAAGGAGGAGGTTTTGTATGCAACAATTGTGGGCAAATAAACTGCTCAGGGACATCAGTAGAATTGTCACTGTTGGGCACTCGCATCAAATAGCACTGGTTCTGATGACCTTGTTGGCCTGGAGAAGGCCATGAGCAAGGAAAGCTTCACTACACACTCACTGTCCCTGTACCCACACACTCCATCTCCATCATCACACCTTCTCAATGATCTAGCATCTGCCATGGCTGCACAGGTCAAAGGGGTTCATTTGATAATTGACTTAATCCTTGGACTAATTCCAGAGACATTTTTCCGTCTCTCCTCTGCCACTGGGATCAATCTGACCTCAAATTGTGGGAAGGGTCTGGCCTCCATCAGAAAGACATTTTCCCTCCATCACATGCTAATAAAGTCTTGACATTAATTGGGCTAAAAATCAGCCGAGCTCTAGGGGAGGCTGCTACTGTGCTGCTATACAGCCATGTGTGAAGTGGGCTCTGGGAAGAGAGTAGCCTTGAGAGGGTGACAGAGAGAGACAGCAAATTACAGTCTACTGATTCAGCCCAAGAGAACATAATAAAACAAGCCTGTCAAATCAAATCAAACTTTATTTGCCACATGCGCCGAATACAACAAGTGTAGATTTTACTGTGAAATGCTGAATACAACAAGTGTAGACGTTACTGTGAAATGCTGAATACAACAAGTGTCGACGTTACTGTGAAATGCTGAATACAACAAGTGTAGACATTACTGTGAAATGCCGAATACAACAAGTGTAGACGTTACTGTGAAATGCTGAATACAACAAGTGTAGACGTTACTGTGAAATGCTGAATACAACAAGTGTAGACGTTACTGTGAAATGCTGAATACAACAAGTGTAGACGTTACTGTGAAATGCTGAATACAACAAGTGTAGACGTTACTGTGAAATGCTGAATACAAAAAGTGTAGACGTTACTGTGAAATGCTGAATACAACAAGTGTAGACGTTACTGTGAAATGCTGAATACAACAAGTGTAGACGTTACTGTGAAATGCTGAATACAACAAGTGTAGACGTTACTGTGAAATGCTGAATACAACAAGTGTAGACGTTACTGTGAAATGCTGAATACAACAAGTGTAGACGTTACTGTGAAATGCTGAATACAACAAGTGTAGACGTTACTGTGAAATGCTGAATACAACAAGTGTAGACGTTACTGTGAAATGCTGAATACAACAAGTGTAGACGTTACTGTGAAATGCTGAATACAACAAGTGTAGACGTTACTGTGAAATGCTGAATACAACAAGTGTAGACGTTACTGTGAAATGCTGACTTACAAGCCCTTAACCAACAGCGCAGCTCAAGAAGAAGAAAACATTTAAAAAGTAGGCAAAAAAAACATGTTTTTAAAAAAGTAACACAACGAGAATAACAATAAAGAGGCTATATACGGGGGCACCGGTATTGAGTCAGTGTGCAAGGGTACAGGCTAATTGAGGAAATCTGTACATGTAGGTGGGAGAGAAGTGACTATGCATAGGTAACAAACAAACAGCAGGTACAGTGCCTTGCGAAAGTATTCGGCCCCCTTGAACTTTGCAACCTTTTGCCACATTTCAGGCTTCAAACATAAAGATATAAAACTGTATTTTTTTGTGAAGAATCAACAACAAGTGGGACACAATCATGAAGTGGAACGACATTTATTGGATATTTCAAACTTTTTTAACAAATCAAAAACTGAAAAATTGGGAGTGCAAAATTATTCAGCCCCTTTACTTTCAGTGCAGCAAACTCTCTCCAGAAGTTCAGTGAGGATCTCTGAATGATCCAATGTTGACCTAAATGACTAATGGTGATAAATACAATCCACCTGTGTGTAATCAAGTCTCCGTATAAATGCACCTGCACTGTGATAGTCTCAGAGGTCCGTTAAAAGCGCAGAGAGCATCATGAAGAACAAGGAACACACCAGGCAGGTCCGAGATACTGTTGTGAAGAAGTTTAAAGCCAGATTTGGATACAAAAAGATTTCCCAAGCTTTAAACATCCCAAGGAGCACTGTGCAAGCGATAATATTGAAATGGAAGGAGTATCAGACCACTGCAAATCTACCAAGACCTGGCCGTCCCTCTAACCTTTCAGCTCATACAAGGAGAAGACTGATCAGAAATGCAGCCAAGAGGCCCATGATCACTCTGGATGAACTGCAGAGATCTACAGCTGAGGTGGGAGACTCTGTCCATAGGACAACAATCAGTCGTATATTGCACAAATCTGGCCTTTATGGAAGAGTGGCAAGAAGAAAGCCGTTTCTTAAAGATATCCATAAAAAGTGTCGTTTAAAGTTTGCCACAAGCCACCTGGGAGACACACCAAACATGTGGAAGAAGGTGCTCTGGTCAGATGAAACCAAAATTGAACTTTTTGGCAACAATGCAAAACGTTATGTTTGGCGTAAAAGCAACACAGCTCATCACACTGAAAACACCATCCCCACTGTCAAACATGGTGGTGGCAGCATCATGGTTTGGGCCTGCTTTTCTTCAGCAGGGACAGGGAAGATGGTTAAAATTGATGGGAAGATGGATGGAGCCAAATACAGGACCATTATGGAAGAAAACCTGATGGAGTCTGCAAAAGACCTGAGACTGGGACGGAGATTTGTCTTCCAACAATGATCCAAAACATAAAGCAAAATCTACAATGGAATGGTTCAAAAATAAACATATCCAGGTGTTAGAATGGCCAAGTCAAAGTCCAGTCCTGAATCCAATCGAGAATCTGTGGAAAGAACTGAAAACTGCTGTTCACAAATGCTCTCCATCCAACCTCACTGAGCTCGAGCTGTTTTGCAAGGAGCAACGATGTGCAAAACTGATAGAGACATACCCCAAGCGACTTACAGCTGTAATCGCAGCAAAAGGTGGCGCTACAAAGTATTAACTTAAGGGGGATGAATAATTTTGCCCGCCCAATTTTTCATTTTTTGATTTGTTAAAAAGTTTGAAATATCTAATAAATGTCGTTCCACTTCATGATTGTGTCCCACTTGTTGTTGATTCTTCACAAAAAAATACAGTTTTATATCTTTATGTTTGAAGCCTGAAAAAGGTCGCAAAGTTCAAGGGGGCCGAATACTTTCGCAAGGCACTGTAGCAGCAGTGTACAAGAGGGGGGGTGTCAATGTAAATTGTCCGGTGGCGATTTTTATGAATTGTTAAGCAGTCGAATGGCTTGGGGTAGAAGCTGTTGAGGAGTCTTTTGGTCCTAGACTTGGCGATACGGTACCACTTGCAGTGCGGTAACAGAGAAAACTGTGACTGGAGTCTCTGACAATTTTATGGGCTTTCCTCTGACACCGCCTAATATATAGGTCCCGGATGGCAGGAAGCTTGGCCCCAGTGATATACTGGGCCGTTCGCACTACCCTCTGTAGCGCCTTACGGTCAGATGCCGAGCAGTTGCCATACCAGGTGGTGATGCAACCTGTCAGGATGCTCTCGATGGTGCAGCTGTAGAAGCTTTTGAGGATCTGGGGACCCATGCCAAATCTTTTCAGTCTCCTGAGCGGGAAAAGGTTTTGTCATGCCCTCTTCACGACTGTCTTGGTATGTTTGGACCATGATATTTCGTTTGTGATGTGGATATTTCGCTGGTGATGTGAAACTCTTGACCCGCTCCACTACAGCCCCATCAATGTTAATGGGGGCCTGTTCGGCCCAGCTGTTCCTGTAGTCCACGATCATCTCCTTTGTCTTGCTCACATTGAGGGAGAGGTTGTTGTCCTGGCACCACACTACCAATTCTCTGACATCCTCACTATAGGCTGTCTCATCGTTGTCGGTGATCAGGCCTATCACTGTTGTGTCGTCAGCAAACTTAATGATGTTGTTGGAGTCGTGTTTGGCCACGCAGTCGTAGGTGAACAGCGAATACAGGAGGCGACTAAGTGCACACCCCTAAGGGGCCCCAGTGTTAAGGATCAGCATGGCAGATGTGTTGTTGCCTACTCTTACCACCTGGGGGCAGCCCCTCAGGAAGTCCAGGATCCAGTTGCAGAGGGAGGTGTTTAGTCCCAGAGTCCTTAGGTTACTGATGACCTTTGTGGGCACTATGGTGTTGAACGCTGAGCTGTAGTCGATGAACAGCATTCTTAGTGGAGTGTGGTTGAGTGTGGAGTGTAGTTGAGATTGTGTCATCTGTGGATCTGTTGGGGCGGTATTCAAATTGGAGTGGATATACGGTGTCCGGAAGGATGCTGTTGATGTGAGCCATGACTAGCCTTTCAAAGCACTTAATGGCTACTGATATGTGTGCCACCGGGCAGTAATCATTTAGGCAGGTTACCTTCGCTTCCTTGGGCACAGGGACTATGGTTGTCTGCTTGAAACATGTAGGTATTACAGACTCGGTCAGGGAGAGGTTGAAAATGTCAGTGAAGACACTTGACAGTTGGTCCGCGCATGCTTTGAGCACACGTCCTGGTAATCTGTCTGGCCCAGCGGCTTTGTGAATGTTGACCTGTTTAAAGGTTTTGGTCACATCGGCTACCGAGAGTGTTAGCAAACAGTCATCCAGAACAGCTGGTGCTCTCGTGCATGCTTCAGTGTTGCTTGCCTCGAAGCGAGCATAAAACGCATTTAGCTCATCTGGTAGGCTCGCGTCACTGGGCAGCTCGCGTCTGGGTTTCCCTTTGTGGGCCGTAATAGTTTTCATGCCATGCCACATCCGACGAGCGTCAGAGCCGGTGTAGTAGGATTCAATCTTAATCCTGTATTGACGCTTTGCTTGTTTGATGGTTCGTCTGAGGGCATAGTGTAATTTCTTATAAGCGTCCGGATTAGTCTCCCTCTCCTTGAAAACGGCTGCTCTAGACTTTAGCTCGATGAGGATGTTGCCTGTAATCCATGGCTTCTGGTTCGGATATGTACGCACAGTTACTGTGGGGACGATGTCATCGATGCACTTATTGATGAAGCTGATGACTGATGTGGTGTATTCTTCAATGCCATTGGATGAATCCCGGTACATATTCCTGTCTGTGCTAGCACAACAGTCCTGTAGTGTGGCATCCGCGTCATCTGACCACTTCTGTATTGAGCGAGTCACTGGTACTTCCTGGTTTAGTTTTTGCTTGTAAGTAGGAATCCGAATGATAGAATTGTGGTCATATTTGCCAAATGGAGGGCGCGGGAGAGCTTTGCATGCATCTCTGTGTGTGGAGTAAAGGCGGTCTGGGATTTTTTCCCCCTGGTTGCACATGTGACATGCTGGTAAAGATTTGGTAAAACTGATTTAAGTTTGCCTGCATTAAAGTCCCCGGCCTCTAGGAGTGTCGCTTCTGGGTGAGAATTTTCTTCTTTGCTTGTGGCCTTATAGAGTTGATTGAGAGCGGTCTTAGTGCCAGCTTCGCTTTGTGGTGGTAAATAGACGGATACGAATAATACAGATGAGAACTCTCTTGGTAGGTAGAGTGGTCAACAGCTTTCATAAGGTACTCTACCTCAGGCAAGCAAAACCTCGAGACTTCTTTAGTATTAGACATCACGCAGGCTGTTATTGACAAAAAGACACACACCCCCACGCCTCGTCTTACCAGAAGTAGCGTCTCTGTCCTGCTCGTGCATGGAAAATCCCACCAGCTCTATATTGTCCATTTCTTCATTCAGCCACATCTCGGTGAAACATAAGATGTTACAGTTTTTAATGTCCCGTTGGTAGGATAATCTTAAAAGTAGGTCATCAATTTTATTTTCTAACGATTTCACGTTAGCAAGGAGAATAGAAGGCACTGTCAGTGATCTGTTAGTGCCTGCAACACTCTGAATGTGTCTACAGACTTCTAGGGCTTTTTCAATGGAAACCACAATAGCAATGTTTACATAGAGTGGTCACTCCTTTAAAAGTTGCGAACGTACACCGTGGGACTTAGAGGTAACCAGCGTCACGGCTTCATTGCTCCAGACCACCGCAAGGGGAAGTTAGAGCACTCATTATGCATTTGGGTCCCAAGGTTTTTAAATGACCAATCATATTGAATGTTTCCAATGACAAATTTGACGCAAGCCACCCATCCCTGATGACTTTCTTCAGCAAAGATGGCTGACAAAACATTACAGTGGAAGCAAATATAAGTAATTATAACGTCATATCGAGCCAAGCAAAAAATGTACAATTGAGAGGAATATGTTAGTTAATGTAGAGACAAACGGTTGTGCATATTTTTTTGTCATAAAGTTGATTTTCAAAAATAGCTATTTAGCAAGTTAGCTGACTAGCTAACATCAGCCAGCTAGGTAGCTGGTGTTATGACATGAGTATGACATTGTAATTTGTGTTGTTTAATGTTTTAGGGACTCCTGAATAAACCAGTAAACCAGGCTGTCGTCTTGGGAAACAGTGGATGTAAAGAATCTAGAAGCTAAAGCATTTACTGCAAATTAAATGTACATTTTGTCACGACTTCTATCGAAGTCGATGCCACTCCTTGTTCGGGCGGTGCTCGGCGGTCAACGTCACCGGTCTTCTAGCCATCATTGATCCATTTTTCATTTTCCCTTGGTTTTGTCTTGTCTTCCTACACACCTGGTTTCAATCCCATTCGTTACCTGTTGTGTATTTAACCCTCTGTTTCCCCTCATGTCTTTGTCAGAGATAGTTTGTTGTTCAGTATTCGGGTTGTTTGTATTGGTGCGCGACGGGGTCCTCGTACCCACTTTGTTTTATTGTATTCATGGTTTTGGAGTTCTGTTTTTTTTCAAGTTATTAAACCACTCCATTCTACTAAGTTTGATTCTCCTGTGCCTGACTTCCCTGCCACCGATACACACACGACTCTGACACATTTGTGTAAGCTTGCCTTTCCATGCAACGCAGCTGAAGTAGCATAGCTAGCTAACTAGTTACTGTAGTGTAGTTGTGTACAAAGTACTACCCGTGAACACATCCGATGCCTTTTCTCCACTTTTCCAAACACATGATTGGGACAACTGACAAGATACTCTTACTGTACCTGTGTGATTGCAGAATAACAATCAAATTCTTTGCAAGAACAATGTTGAAAACAAAAACACGACTGAGACGAAATGTGTCCTTTAGTTTGGCAAACGTACATTTCAAGGTGATTCTATAATCCTTTCAGCACTCCAAATGACAAAGCTGATTTGGGGTATTTTGTATTTTTTCATTTCAGTAAGAAAGTCAATCCTAAAGTGGTTAAAGAGAGATCACTTAACCCTGGCTAGATGTAGCTTTCCACAGTCATCTAAAAAGGTCTGAGCAATAAATGTTAGCAACAAGTAAGTTCACATCCCTAAAGCCGATATGAAAGCCTGTCCACAATATTGAGACACACCCAAGTGCATTTTGATAGAGCAGATATTCATCCCTTTCCCTAAAACAGATGGCTGTGCTCATTGTGCTGATTTCTGTCACCAGCATTTAAGATTTATGACAATTACCACTATTATCTATGGACTGGAGCAATAAATTGACTGTTACTGCTGTTTATCGGATATCAGGCGTTTTGGACAAATGTCCCCCTTGCTGTCTTCACTCAGTATGGCAGCTCTTAATGGATTGGAACTTTAACCTCTCAGAGGGGAGAAACACGATGGGGGGTTAAAATAAAAAGTAAAGTGGTCAATTATTCATGAGTGATGCCTTCCCATTTTCAGCTGTCAGTTTGTACACATTAACATGATCTATTCTGCTCCTCTCTAAATAACAGGCTTCTGTCTGATGTTTGTCAGTCACAGTATGCAAAGACTACATAGAGCTGAGCAGTGACCTCTGTTCTCTCAGAATTAAACTGTGCTTAAGATAACTAGTGACACCCAGCAGAATGAGGGGAAAACAGTGCATTAGATTCACAAAAATATGTTTGTTGTGTCTGGGATCATAACGGCACAGCCAGCAAAAGTGCCACTATAGAATAAAGATAGTTTGAATAGAGAGAGCTCTTTGGTACAGTGTTTGCATGTGGAAGATAAGTGTCAGTCAGCACCACTGAGTTGTTTATGGACTCGTTTGACCACCTGTACTGATATGCTCTGCCAGAACAGAGTGGGGGAGAGAATAAGCACCCTCACATATCCTGCTTACACATGATTCAGAAACTGCCATGCGACATACACAGGTGCATGCCAAACGCACACACATTCTTCCAGCTTTAGCACCCCAGCAAGAGAACCCCATTCCCAATGTTAAACTGTCAATCGACAGATGCCAATTTTCAGGAAGGTCCCTAATTGCAGGTAGACATTTTGCACCACACTTCAGATGGTTTTTGACCACGAAAAGGAGACAAAGAAGAAGAAAACCTTGTAAGACTACTGAAGGGATCTCTTGTGTTCAACTAAATGGTCAGAGCAACATTGGACAAACGCAACTAGAGCTAACCGTAGAAAGCAGCTAAGGTTTTGCAAACAGAGTATTTAAAGAAAAAAACTTTTTCAATACTGTGGATGATTGCCCTCTTCACAACGAGACTGGATTATTTTTTCACATTGCAATAAAATTGCAAAATTCCAGCTGTTAAGAGTAGTTAGTTTAGACTGTGTGGGAATCGTTTACATGGGTAACCCAGTGCAGTTCCACGAAATCAACAACAGCCAACATTTTCTAGGAATTACTACAGTACTTTAAGGCAGGTCTTCTAAGGCTCTAGTCAACAGCACAGTGTGTTTCCATTAGCAGCTGTTTTACTGTGGTGGAAATCCTGTCAAGTAGAGTAGTCATAGGCCTCCATCAGCCGTGGCTGAAGCCTACTGGAAAACCTAGATTGAGGTCTTAATTCTCAAGTGTCTCCTGGACATCTGGTAATATCGTTTTTAAATCCTTCATTTACATTGGAAGATTAAGACAAGACAGACTCTTGAGGGGTCTTTAACCATATTAGTTGCAGCTTTCTCAGGTGCAAGAGGAAGTTGCTGACTTTAAAATCAAGTTTTGGGTCTCCTTTGCTGGGGTTTGCCCATAAACCGTTTTAATTTCCTGTATCAGAACTAGCAGGTGTTTAAGAATTCATTATTCCACCAAGCTTTTAAGACAAAGTGGTCTCAGGTTAATCCTACATGGAAATTGAATCCATTAAAATATTCAAATCAAGAAATACCAGCTGTGATAACCCTACCCAGATACATGCACAGTGCACACGGAGTTGACTGGTCTCCATTGCATGTCACCATGTCCCATTAACACCACCGGGCTGAGCAGTCATATTCAAATGCAGTTCAGTCACTCAATGCATGTGATTTATTGCACTGGTTAGTGCAGCATGTGGGTGAATCTCTCTTTGAGTGCCCAGGGGTCAAATGGCTAACCACAGGCCTGGCTCAGCCTCAGAGTAGGCCTAATGACAGGGTCTGGGGGTACCAGGGTGGAAGAGGGGCCCTATTATCTCTGACTGACAGGCCCCAGCTCAATGGGCTCTAATTGGTGGTCAGCGCCGCCCCTCCACTCCTCCTGCTCAGCAGCAGCTCCTCCTCCCACTTTACCACGCCATTAAGTTCCTCTTGTTGGAGGGCCTGAGGAGAGCTCATATTCCCAGGATAATGGAGACAGATTTATTCCTCAACCTTATTCATGACGTATTCCAGTCTAATAACAAAGACTTTTTGGAGGTAACTGCTTGTAAAAGCATCAAACTGACCACATTCATTTAATATAATTTTTACAGTAAAGATTACATTGCGTAAGTAAGTGAGCACTCAAGAAATACTATTATAGTGCTAGGTATGAAGAACTCAATTTACTCCCTTCACGGGAACACCGACTGATATAGAATATGACAAAATATATGCTAATACATAAAAACCTGCATCTCTTGATAAAAAAATGAAATTACCCACACAGTAAGCATACTCATAATATACACACAGTATAGGAATATGTCAACTGAACAGAAGACAGCTTGAAAATAGGCGTGCATCATGTCATAATACACACAAAATACATAGCCATTTAATCACTGCTATAATCTACACATGGCTGCTCACAGTCACACAAGCCTAAATAGGAAGTCTAGTAACAATCAATGCAATGATGTTTACTGGCTGTCTGCCTGACTTCTTTCCCCAAAGGCTGTAAGATTCCCTCGACAGTATTGGGTGGCAGCAGAGAGTTGACTGATTAGATATGATTTTCAAATTGAATTTGGCCACGTTATTTGTTCTAGTGCAAATTCAGACATTTGAGAAATCATCTCAATTGAATATTACTCGCTTGTATTTTGTCAACTGAGAATATAGAAGTGGAAACTACACATTAGAAACTTTGCAGATAAGAGAAAATAGTTTCTCAAAATGTCACCAACTCTTTTCACATGAAACTACTTGAGAAATGCTGTGTGCATATGCATATGAATAACACATAGTTGCATGATTGAGAAGATACTTGATCCAATTGTTCCTTTTGAAAAATCACTTGAGCGAAGTTAAAAGGCATTGCCATACTGTAGGAAACCAAATGGAAAGTTCTAGACAGTATCTGACAACCACAATAATCTAACGCTGACATTATAATATTCATGTTAATGTTACATTATTTATATAAAATTTAATTTGTGACATTTCTTGATATCTTTAAAGTATGACATGTCATATCTTTGCAGAGTGATTTCCTGCCTTGCCCTTGAGACAGCAGGCTGTGAAGCCCTGGGGGGCTTGCCTTGCCTTCCCAGCCCCACTCAATTCACATTTCCATGAAGCCCATAGATCTTATACAGAAAAAAACTATATTCTGTTCTGAGTTTGAGGCATCAACTCAGTAACATACATTACATTATGGACATGGCTCATTGTCTAATAGCTGTCCTGTGCAGCGAAAAGAGCCCAGCAGCTTTACAAAGTAATCTGCCTGTCTGTCAATGTAAATAGCTGCAACACTAAGCATGCCCATAAAGCTGCATATGAAACAGGGAAAGAGGACAACTCACCTCCGAGAGTTATTCCATTGCTTGGCGACTGGAGGGAAAAATACCAGTGAACTCCGTCTTCAGTGAAAGCTCCTCATCGTAGCCAAGCAGAATAAGAGAACCATGCTGGCAGAAATCCTGGCAGATTCCTCTGTGTCCTCCACTCCCATTTCTTCTGTGGCGGTTTGAGCATGACACAAGGGCCGCTTAGAGAGTGCAGGAAGTAGAAACATTAAAGCCGGGGCCAGTCACACTACCTGGAACTCGTCTTCATTTCACCCAGAAGATAGTAGACTGTGGATACCTGGCTTGGCACTCTATCCCAAACAAACATACACACACAGGGTTTTCAGCCATGTAACCCTGAGTCGGGCCCTGCCTTTGAAATGCTTTCTACCCCACAACACAAGACGGTTTTTATTATCTTCACAGTCGCAGCAATGCCTAGCTTTAAAAGCTACTGATTTCTTTTTTCCTTTAGCCTCCCACACAAAGGAAGGGCATTTTGTAAATGACTTGCTCGTTTCAGACCAACAAAAGGTACTTTCATTGAAACCCCCCCCCCCAATTTGATTTTGCTCAAATTTGATTACATGGATTGAAAAAGGGAAAGAAAAAGGAGGAAATAAAAAAAACAGATGGCGTCCTCATTCAGTGCCCTGAAAGGCTTTATCTATGTGCCTTTATAAACTGTGGCAATCCAAAGCGTTTCAGTTGTCTAAAAAAAGATCTTGACAAAATTATTGGTTTGCCATATCTTACACAACTGACATGAGCAACTCAAAGAAAAGCCTTTTCTCTCCCACTGTCTTTCAGTGAATCGCCTGCCTAGATCAAAATAATAGAAATGAAGTATTTCATTAGAAATTATAGTTGGATATGAAATAGGCTGTCATATTAATAGCAACCTGCCTATGGCCTTCAGTATGTTCTATTCACCTAGACAATAGAAGAGAGGGGGGCATGAATTGAGCCTTTCATTCAAGCCTGATCAATTTTCCATCACCAACACAGGAAAGGATTAAATAAATAATTAAACTCAGGATTGGTCTGCAGAGCACCCCCACCCTCACACACAATACAAAACAGTTCAAACTAAACAAAAACAACTTTTCATAACACATAAAAGATGCATTCTTAAATGAGAGAAAGAGTCACAGAGGGCTGTATAATTCTTTCTATGGCCACAATAGGCATTTCAGCCTACTTGTTTTTCATTTGTGGGTAATTACAGGGTTGTGTCTATCACACTCACAGAGGAGAAAGAGTGTAGGTGAACAAGATAATTAAAGATGGCTGAAAGTTGTTGAACCTGAAACCTGTTGGATAGCCACACATTTTCACATTACACACTTTCTCAAATCAAATTCTGTGCACCATGAGTTATGACAAGGAGGACTGGTGCTACAACGTTTCATAGAGCAGCTGTGTTCTTAGTGTAGTCTGAGATAAATCAAATAAAAAAATTGCAGCTTATTTTACTAATACTTTCCCTGGATAGCTCTACTGTTGCTCAACAAAAATGTATTCTGTCTGATCTACATTTTTTAAGTCACTCCAACAAAACAATTCTGAGGTAAGTTGATCTACTATTTCTTCATTTAGAAAACGTTATACAGTACCAGTCAAAAGTTTGGACACACCTACTCATTCAAGGTTTTTCTTTCATTTTTACTATTTTCTACATGATTTACAGGTTATTACCATCAGAAAGTAATGACTTTTCGTAGAACTTTTGTATAAAATGGGTATACTCTGCTCAACACTGCTTATCCAAGGACAAATTATATTTTACTTTCCACTCCGAATACCACTTCTCCGCCTGGGCAGCAGGTAGACTGGCAGGTAGAAATACACCTAAAGGATTGGGCAAGTAACCAAAAGATTGCTGGATCGAATCCCTGACCTGACAAGGTACAAATCTGTCATTCTGCCTCTGAGCAAGGCAGTTAACCCACTGTTCCATGGGCGCCAGTGCCGTGGATCCTCTGATTCAGAAGGATTGGGTTGAATGCAGAAGACACATTTCAGTTGAAGGCATTCAATTGTACAACTGACTAGGTCTCCCCCTTTCCCTTTTAGTTTTAGAAATATTTAGTAGTAACTTATTCCTTGCCACCCATTCTGAAACTAACTGCAGCTCTTTGATAATTGTTGAAGACATTTCAGTCGCTGTAGTAGCTGACGTGTATAGTGTTGAGTCATCCACATTCATACATTACTCAAAGCCAGTGGCATTTCTGTCACATGTGATGACGCTGGAGATTCGAAGCAGGTACGGGGAGTCAAACATTTAATAAGGAACGGACATGGAACGAGACAGGAACAGCGTCAGCATACAAGAAAACAAGGACAAAAAACAATCAATGCAGAAGCGGGGAACAGAGCAGGGGAACTGACAAATATAGGGGAGGTAATAACAGGTGATGAGTGAGTCCAATATCGCTGTTGCGCATGACGAGGGAAAGCAGGTGTGCATAATGGATGATAGGAGTGAGTGATGCAGGGCAGCCTGGCACCCTCAATTGCTGGGGGGCGGGAGAGAGAGAACAGGAGCCGACGTGACAGTACCCCCCCTCTAGGGGCGCCACCCGGCATCCCAACTGGGCGAACTGGCTGAGACATGGGCGCTGGGCAAGCCGGTTGAGGCGTGGAAGCCCAATGAACCGACAGGTGCGTGAGAGCCTGGCGAGCCGGCTGAGGCAAGACGCCTGTCGATCTCGCTGCAGAGAGGGAGCCTGAAGATCCGGTGCAGTGTGACGTAGGATGGGAAGCCGCCGAGCCAACCGAGGCAAGGAAACCTCTCGAGCCATCCAGGGCGTGAAAGGCTTAGGCACCCCGGTTCCATCGGCGGCACAATCCATCCAAGCCAACCGGGGCAAGGAAACCTCTCGAGCAAGTTAGGGTGTGGAAGCCCAACGAGCTGGCTAGGCACCCTCGGTTCCATCTGTGGCAACCCAGAGCTGATGCCACCATACCAACCGAAACACCAGTACTACCCGATGCTTTGTGTGATAGCTTCTGCATTCTGTCACATGTGATGACACTGGAAGAGACGATGCAGGTACGGGCTATCAAACATTTAATAAGGAACGGACATGGAACGAGACAGGAACAGCGTCAGCATACAAGAAAACAAGGACAAAAAACAATCAATGCAGAAGCGGGGAACAGAGCAGGGGAACTGACAAATATAGGGGAGGTAATAACAGGTGATGAGTGAGTCCAGGTGAGTCCAATGTCGCTGATGCACGTGACGAGGGAAGGCAGGTGTGCGTAATGGATGATAGGAGTGCGTGATGCAGGGCAGCCTGGTGCCCTCAAGCGCCAATGGGGGCGGGCGGGCGGGGGGGGTGAGCGGGAGCAGACATGGCAATTTCATTAGTAAAGATTGAAAAAAGTATGGGGACTAGACAGCTGCCCTGGGTAATTCCTGATTCTACCTGGATTATGTTGGAGAGGCTCCAAGAAAGAACACCTTCTGTGTTCTTTTAGACAGGTAAGTCTTTATCCACAATACAGCAGGGGGTGTAAATCCATAACACATATGTTTTTCCAGCAGCAGACTATGATCGATAATGTCAAAAGCCACACTGAAGTCTAACAAAACAGCCCTCACCATCTTTTATCATCAATATCTCTCAGCCAATCATCAGTCATTTGAGTAAGTGCTGTGCTTGTTGAATGTCCTTCCCTATAAGTTTTCTGAAAGTCTTTTGTCAATTTGTTTAGTGTAAAATAGCATTGTATCTTGTCAAACACCATTTTCCCAATAGTTTACTAATGGCTGGAAACCGGCTGGTTGATTACCTATTTAAACCAGTAAAGGGTGCTTTACTATTCTTGGGGGACTTTTGTAGATGGGTGAAATATATATATTTTTATCCATTTTGCATTCAGGCTGTAACACAACAAAATGTGGAATAAGTCAAATGGTATGAATACTTTCTGAAGGCACTATTTCTATAAGGACACAAGGCAAGACCCAAATGCAGACAGAAGAAGCAGATGGTTGAGCTACGATATTTATTCATCCAAGGGGTAGGCAACAGGTAGGTCGGGGACAGGCGAGAGATCATAAACCGGGTCAGAGTCCAAAACAGTACCAGACGAAGGGCAGTCTTGAGGTCAGGCCAGGCAGGGGTTCAGTATCCAGATCCGAATCCAAACAGTACAAGGGATAGGCAGGCTTGAAGACAGAACAGGCAGAGTGGTCAGGCAGGTGAGTTCGGAGTCAGGACAGGCAAGGGTCGAAAACAGGAAGACTAGAACCAAAAGAGACTGGGAAGAAATAGGAGCAAGGAAAACCGCTGGTTGACTTGACAAACAAGATGAACTGGCACACAGAGACAGGCAACACAGGGATATATACACTGGGGATAATAAGCGACACCTGGAGGGGGTGGAGACAATCACAAGGACAGGTGAAACAGATCAGGGTGTGACCATTTCTGAAAAAAATATATATTTACACATTAAATATCACACTTCTGTCTACTTCAAATGTAAAGCACTTCCTTGTGGCCAATATAGCTACCGTAAAAACTATAAATATATAACAATTTTACCAAGAAATTGCATTGTTTATGGTTTCCGAGCAGGTCTACAAGCACAGCCGGCACATGCCAACATTTTATGGATTAAGGAATACAATTCATTATTTCTTCATGTGGTAGTACCAAATCCTATTAACAGATAAACAAATTAATCCAAAAACCCCGTGTGTTTGTCATTCAGTTTTAAACTAAATTGTAATGTTTTATGGTGTGATGGTAATGAGATCTGATGAAGGTGCTTTGTGAAAACGGAGTAAAATCCATGTATTGACGAATAAAATGGTCACAGCCAATACAACTTTGTGGTTTCTGACAAAATTAGAAAAGTTTTTCTGTTGATAAAAAAGTTTTTCAAGAAACTTAATTTCTTGAAAATAAGAAATGCTGAAATTGCCTGTAGTTGCAAAATCACCCAATTATGACTTTGTGGCTATGGAAGCTAGTGACGATCAGCCCAGAGAGAGAGCATTGTATTGTGGGTTTTGCAGTCGACTTGAACTGCAACAGAATTTCACAAAGACTTTCATGTTGCTACCAATATTATTATAACGACAAAATGAAACATTGGTTCACAAATAATACTGTTCTTACATGTTAGTGTTATTAAACCCTGTAAATCAGGGAATTAGTAGTTTGGTGGTAAACAAAAAAAAACATTTCAATGGTTGAAACACCTACGTGGCATCGATATTAGTCAAGTACATTCTATTCTAGTGTCAAAGTTGACTACTAAGTGTAAATAGTATAAGTTCGGCATAAAATCAGTATCTTCCAAAACGGAGATTTTGAAATATTTAGGGAAAATTAGTATGTTCCTAAATCCTTGGATATTCAATGGTGGGTGTTGATTTCAATCATGCCCAGTCATGCCTACTTGCCCGCTATCACGGAATGGTAATGTCTAGCTAGAATTGTCATGCATGGAGATAGCTGCGCTGAGTGTGCTCTAGCCAATAGTAGCAGCAGAATCAAGATACAGAAATACCCATTAGCACGCAACGCCTCAGACTTGTTTACATGAGACAGCAATATGCAGATACCGTCGCAAATGTTATGTTGAAAGAATGAAACTTGGTGTTAATAAAGGGCTTTTATCGTATACAAATATCCTCATATTCGCGAGCTAACATTAGCATGGGCTCCTGAGTGGCGCAGCGGTCTAAGGCACTGCATATCTGTGCAGGAAGTGACACTACCGTCCCTGGATCAAATCCAGGCTGAATCACATCTGGCTGTGTTTGGGAGTCCCATAGGGCGATGCACAAATGGCCCAGCATCGTCTGGGTTTGGCAGGGGCAGACCATCATTGTAAATAAGAATTTGTTCTTAACTGACTTGCATAGTTAAATAAAAATAAAAGCAACACAACTGTCATCAAAGATTGATGCTGTGTTTAAGACAACTCTGAAATGCTGACATTTCTGACCTGTTGTAATAAGATAAGCTCTGAGTTTCACAATTAGAAAGTATCAGAATCAACCAATAGGAAGGTCCATGCAAAAAAACATACAAAAATGTTAACTCTGAGTTATCTTGAAAGCACCATTATACCAATGATTTTTATAAGTAACCCAAGATAGACCAGAGCCTGTTGTTTCCAATGGCAGCAAATTAATCATAGTGGGCCGAACAAGCAAGGCGGTGGGCAGAGTCAAGCCAAGCTCTGTTAGGAGCAAACCGCACTTCCGTGTTGTCTCCATACTACTGTACTTTTAGTTGTTACTTGGCTACCAGACAAACTCTTTCGCCCTTTAGTCTTAATAACTATTCAATCAAACTCTGTATTCAACAAGTTTACCAAGGTCTTAATTTTTCCACACTTTTTAACACATTTTTTTCACCCCAGAAACTTTATCTGGACATAGATCTGCAGGAGTTAAGTTAAGTAACATTATGCCTTCTCATTGCAGTCACTGTACTCTTAATATACAGGATCACTATCACCTTATGGTGAGGATAGCCGAGCTGCAAGCAATTGTTAGACAAGGGCTATTTAAGTGTAGGAAAGATTGATACAGCGTCTATGCCACCAGTAAATACTGGTAGTAGGGTTAATCCCCCTGCACAGTCCCCGCAGCTGGACAATTTTCTCATGGCTTCTGGAAAGAATAGCTGTCAGCATGTTCAACTGGTGTCGCTCATTCAGCCGATAGAAACTTTAAACTGGTTTTCCCCTTGAAGCAAAGAGTCAGAGCCTGAGTCTTCTCAGGTCTCTCCTCCCCCTGTTATGCAGTCCGAGCCACCGAAGCCTTCCACCATTAGACATTGAAAACCCTAGCCATTTGGGACTCCATTACCCGCAATATTAGACTTCAAAATAATCATTCAACTATCATATACTGTTTACCAGGGGGCAGGGCTACTGACGTAAAGGCTAATCGGAAGATGGTGCTGGCTGAGGCCAAAACTGGTGAGTATAGATGTTATAGGGATATTGTTATCCACGTCTGCACCAACGATGTTAGGATGAAACAGTCAGAGGTCACCAAGCACAACTTAACTTCAGCGTTTAACTTAGCTACAGCAGATTCGCACAACACAATTGCTGGTTGAAAAATGTTTCTGCCCCTCCCAAAATATAGAATTTATTGATGCAGTCGCACCTCTAAAAACCAAAAACATTTGTCAAAAGAAATGAGCATCCTTGGTATACAGAAAATGCCCCACCCCTGAAGCTAGCTTCCAGAAAATTAGAAGGGAAATAAATGGTGCTCCACCAAAATGAAAGTCTTCCAACTATCAATATCGAAGAGACCTCACTGCTGCTCGATCAGCCTACTTTTCCAACTTGATTGAGGAGAATAAAAACAACCAAATGTATTTTTGATACTGCCACAAAGCTAACTAAAAAGCAGGATTCCACCAAGAGAGGATGGCCTTCACTTCAGCAGTGATGAATTTATGAACTTCTTTGACAAAAAGATTATGATCATAAGAAAGCAAATGATGGACTCCTCTTTGAATCTGCATATTTTCTCCAAAACTCAGTTGTCCTCAGTCTACACAGACCTGCCAGGACCTAGGATCAATGCAGACACTCATTTTTAATCCTGTATCTCTCGACACATTCACGAAAATAGCCATGTCCTCTAAACCTTCAAGCTTCCTACTGGACCCTATTCCAACTAAACTACTGAAAGAGCTACTTCCTGTGCTTGGCCCTCCTATGTTGAACATAATAAATGCTCCCTATCCTCTGGATGTGTACCAAACTCACTAAAAGTAGCTTAATAAAGCCTCTCCCGAAAAAGCCAAAAACTATCAGCCTATATCGATTCTCCCATTCCTCAAAAGAAAAATGTAAAAGCTGTTGTGCAGCAACACACTGCCTTCCTGAAGACAAATAATGCATACGAAATGCCCCAGTCTGGTTTTAGACCCCATCACAGAACTGTGAATGTTCTCATGAAGGTGGTAAATTGCCCTTTAATGGCGTCAGACCAAAGCCCTGCATCTGTCTTCACGCTCCTAGACCTTAGAGCCGCTTTTGACACCATCGATCACCACATACTTTTGGAAAGATGTTATCTGTCGGGAAGATATCAGTTTGTCTCTGTGGATGTTTTGTCCTCTGACAAAAAATAATGTTACGTTTTGGTGTTCCTGAATACCTAAGTAAATAAGGTATTTCTGTTTTTCATTTTTTATGAATTTGCAAAAACCTGTTTTTGCTTTGTCATTATGGGGTATTGTATGTAGATTGATGAGAAAAAAAATAATATTTAATCAATTTTAGAACAAGGCCATGACGTAACAAAATGTGGAAAAAGACAAGGCGTCTGAATACTTTCCGAATGCACTGTATAAAAACGTATAAACCATTAGGCCTAGTGGGTTACTGATCAATTGAATGCTGATATGACATCAGTCAGGGTCTCAGCAGTGAGCAATGTGAGCAGTTAGCAAAGGGTGCATATATATATATATATATATATATATATATATATATATATATATATATATATATATATATATATATATATATATATATATATATATACACAAAAAAAATATATAGTCTGTTTTAGTATTCACACTGCATTGGTCCTATTATGGCTTTAAAAGTAAATACTGTAAAGGAAAAAAAAAGAAGGAAAGAAGGAAGGAAATGCCTTCCCAAAATGGATTGGAAAGACATTGCATCATAGCTTAACCCACAAATACTGTAGCCTAAGATATGTAAAATGCTGATGCTTGAACAATTCAAGTTCAAGTAGGCACCATATTTTGCAGACAGTCATGTATGTTAAAATGTGAAGACATTTTAAAAGGGAGACAAAATTGTACTGCTGATTATTGCAAAGATTCCATCCTGTGGATTCTCTGAACATTCACCAGCCATACTTCTGTTATGAACTAGAAGTAATTATTGTCTCTGAAGATAAAAAAAGAGTGTGGGCAAAATAAACTAGTGATAGAATGACCTTAAATATATTTCTCTCCTTTTGCAATAAGACCATTTCATCTCAGCATTTGATAAAGGGATTACTGGATTGCATTATGCAGCACTAGTCAAATCTGGATGTGGAGGTGCCAATTTGATTGCATAATTCTTGTTTCCTTTTTTGCAAACCTTGCAGTCCTCTGGAAACTAAAACTCAGCATAATACAAGATTTACTTGTGGTCTGGGAAAGCGACGGGTTTCGTCCCTCATGCCATATCCATCCACTGCAGACCTGGTAAAAAGCTGCAGACAGCACCATTACCAGCCAGAGCTGGTCGGTTCAGAACCCATTATCGCCATGAAACGGAAATGACAGAGCACAACTTGCCTGTCAGTGGATCTATTATTTGACACTAGTGGTTGTTTGATATTTCACAAGCGGAAATCCTGACCCACAATCATTAGGCCAGTCAGGGTTAATCAACAGACTCATGACTTGCCCAATTTTCTGATAAGGCCTGATTGCAGGTATGGTGTAAGTGGGTCGAAGTTAGGGAGCATATGTTGGGGCCTCTATTTTGTCTGGATGTTACAGACACATGAATGAATCACTTCAACTACAGAAAAGGTGCCCTGTTTGTTTCTCATGCAACCCATAATCAGTCCACATCCTTATCCACTACTTATTTAATATATACACGTAGGGGGATCTGAGAGACAACAAAGTTAACCAAATCTGCATTCCTTGGAATCCTTCAGGCACCCACTGAAACCATCTTAAGGAACCATATACACTGAGTGTACAAAACATTAGGAACCTTCCTAATATTGATACACATGCATACATAATAATCAAACAAAGTCAAGGATACTGAAAAGTTTGTTTTGCAGCAGCAGCAGCAAGCTAAAACAAAAATGTGTCAACCGACTTCCTCCATATGAATATAATGTATGATGATCAACATAACTGTTATAAACCTGTAACATAATGAACCTGACAACAAATCATTGCCAACAAATTGTCAACAGACTATTAACAATGACAAACCTTTAGTAAGCCGTCATCAGCAACTATGCTCTGTTCAACAACAAAAACATTTATTTAAAATAATCATTCTACCTTTGACTTATTTATAAACAATTATTTAATATGTGCTTACACATTTTTGCAATTGCAGAATTTGCTATAAGTGATTGCCACTTCAAAAACCCTTGACTTGATGAAGTTGATAGGATCCAAGTCTACTAAGCCATAATAATAATAATAATAATAAAACTCACACTTACAAAATACTGTTTCCTAAACATGGCAGAATATCTGCATGCAGAACAAAATGTGGCAAGTTTGCAGAGATGTTTTTTTAATGAAGAAAACATATTAAGATGTAAAGCAGAGTGCATTTTTATCAACACTGCTGTTATCAGATCAAAGTTACAGTGGCAACGCTGTCTTTGAATGCTTAGGAGTAAGTGAGCAGATACTTAGAAGAATCCACGTCACATGTCTATTAGAGGTCACTTCTATGTCATCCTGACTATAAATAAACCACCAAACATCAATCTTTATAGATATACATGCATCTTTTATACGACACCACATACTCTATATTTTTATATATAGAACCTCACACATCAATTAAACAAACCACTATAAAGTCTACAACTTAAACCAAAAAACACCTATAAATTCAACATTTCAGACTATAATGCCTGTGAAGATGCCCCCTCCCTGCATCACAGACATGGAGAGAATGCGTCCTTAAATGTAAAATAAACGCCCCATGTCTCTGAAGTGCCACAGTCATGCTTAATCATCTGATTTTTCATCATAAACAATCGCACTATTTGTATTGTGTGTCTCTATTTATGCATATCCCTGAAGGCATTGCCTTTAGATACTTCCTATAAAAAAGGAAACAAATATACAAAAACAAAACAATTAAATACCTTTCAGATGCCCAGAGGAAGGCTGTGGACAGACAGATGATGTGATATATTTCTCCCCTTCATTCTTAGGCAGCTTCCTCTCTCTGCGGCTGAAAGCAAATGCTTTGAGACTCTGTGGCATATTTAATTAGAAGCAAGCTGTTTGCACTATCAGGGTGAGGATCTACCTCTCCAATCTCTCGTGAGTCAATCTTCTCCATCTCTGATTTTCTTTTATATTTATGCTGGAATATTTAATTGTAGACAAAAGGTTACTCTGGCTCCATTCCCTGCACAGGGGGAGAATAATCTGCTTTAAAAGGCTTGACATTTCAGGCTTTTCAAAAAAGCAGAAAAAATTATATCCCTGCTTTTGTTAATCAATGAAGTAGAACTCCCCTGAACAAAAGAATTAAATTGCTTGGTTGGTTTAATAAAACCAACAGAAATAGCTGCCTTCTCTGGCCTTTTTGTGTGTTGGCTCACCACATGCACCCAGCACTGTAATTCCACGTGATTTTGGGGCAAAACTCGAATTTCTCCACGCAGTTGGCCTTTTAAATCCTATTGAAACTACTGGCCAGTGTGTCTGCCTGGTGGAGGACAGATTCATCATTAAACCTGACTTTCACTGACTGCTGCAGGTCCACTACAATGTACAATTTCTATACTGCCCTTGCCATTGGAAAACATTGTAATTACGCAAATGACAGGGGAAATAATTAGGACCTTCAATATCACATTGTGTTGCTCCACTGTGCTCCATTCCAATGGGAAGAGGCAGAACATGTTCTATTCTATTTCAAATTGCTCACAGCAGATGTTCAGCTAAAGTTCAGTCCTATATTATAGTATTCCTTGGAGACTGACCAAGTCAGGTAAGATCCATTATGTTCTTTGTATTATGAATAAGTGTCTTTTGTAATTTGAGACTTTTGACTTATATACTGTAATGTGCCTAATGTGTGACTATTTGGCATTACATTCCTAATGCGGTGCAATACTGCTTGTTTGTACTGGACATGTATGTATCGGACATGCACCATACACTGGTCCATTGGATAAAAAAACGGATACTGAGTTAGGTGAAAAGCTTAGTCAAACACATCAAAGCAGAGTAGAAAGAAACACATTTTCTTAAAATGGTCTGTAAACAAAACAGTTTGTAAATGATAATAACACCGTTTTCAAAGCAATTCTTAGTATACTGTCTTTGATAGTAATACATTGTGGAATATGTCAAGGATGATTGATAAACGTTGTGGATTGGTTTATTGTAGCATATAGATGACCTACAATGTGTAATGGAAAACACTGTATTTGGGCAATTCTCTTTTATTAATGCATGAGCATTGTCAGGGCCAGAGATGCTGTACCGGATTGGCAACATATTTTACAGGACACAAAGTTAGATATTAACTAGGCAAGAAGTGGTCATGGCATAAATATATATGGAATTGGGGACCCTGACATTTTGCGACAGTGCTGTGCGATTGAGGTTAGTCGTTACGACATGTGTTTTTAGTTTCAGACAGGCCAGAATAACACAAGTCAAGTATTAAAACATGAGGGTGGTTTGTGACTTTGTTCATCGTAGACAAGTAGCTAGTACAAAAGTTGTTTCAAGTTTTTAATAGAGGCAGATCTTAGCATAAAAACATGGTGAGTTGTTATATAGAGGCTACCGTAGGATAGTTTACCGCATTGAAGTCTTTAGCCAAGAGCAGCAGAAGCATATTCGTTAGCTAAAATGACTAGCATAGCTAACTAGCAACTGTAGCATCACACTAGTGCAAATGTCTAGCTACGACTAACAGCCATACAGCTGGTGGATAACATTACTCGCCCTAGACCTCACATGCGTCAGTGCTTATTCCGCGTTCAAAACAACTAGGACTAGGAACCAGTGGTGCGTTCTAGAGAACTGAAAAAAAAAACGAGGCAAATCCCATTCCAAGTTGGTGGATGCATGGCTCACAGCAGATGTTCAGGTAGCCTGGTGGTTAAGAGCGTTGGAACAGTACGTTAACCAAACGATTTCTAACGTAAAAATCTGTCGTTCTGCCTCTCATTGTAAATAAGAATTTACAATGTATGAAGTTAGTTAAATAAAGGGGGGGGGGTGAAATCTATACATAGTCTGAGCAAGGGAGCGTGACCATTTAGGGGATTCAATTAATCTGGCCTGGATAGGTGTTTCGCACCGGGTGGAATTTGGTTGCATCGTCTTTAGAACCGTTTTGCAACCTCGTTAAATTTACATCACAAACGGGATGTACACGGAGAATGACTTTGTGTTTTTACAAACAATAGTGATTTGCTTCTGCTAAAAAAGCTTTATCTGCCTTCCTAATAAACTAATTTGACTATTCAAATATCTGTTTTATGGAAAAGATCATGTGTATGTTTCTGGACGATGTACCATGCTTCCTTGTCGACAACACGATTGAGAGGCGCAGATTACGTTTCGATTTGAGAAAGGATGCAAACTCCCAGGCCATAGACCGGTTCCTGGCTGAGAATAATCAAATCCCCCCCGCCGTTACACATATATATATATTTTTCAACTTTATTTAACCAGGTAGGCTAGTAGAGAACAAATTCTCATTTACAAATGCGACCTGACCAAGATAAAGCAAAGCAGTGCGACACAAACAACAACACAGTTATACACAGAATAAACAAGCGTACAGTCAATAACACAATAGAAAAGGGGGGAAAAGTCTATATACAGTGTGTGCAAATGGCGTGAGGAGGTAAGGCAATAAATAGGCCATAGTAGCGGAGTAATTACAATTTAGCAAATTAACACGGGAGTGATTGATGTGAAACGGCTAGCTAGTTAGTGTGGTGCGCGCTAAATAGCGTTTCAATCGGTCACGTCACATGCTCAGACCTTGAAGTAGTAGTTCCCCTTGCTCTGCAAGGGCCGTGGCTTTTGTGGAGCGATGGGTAACGATGCTTCATGGGTGACTGTTGTGTGCAGAGGGTCCTTGGTTCGAGCCCGGGTATGGGCGAGGGGACGGTCTAAAGTTACATGAGCAGATGGTGATGTGCAAGTAGAAATACTGGTGTGCAAAAGAGCAGAAAAGTAAATAAAAACAATATGAGGAGTGTGTGGGCTATATACAGCTGCAGCAATCAGATAGCTGATGTTTAAAGTTAGTGAGGGAAATACAAGTCTCCAGCGATTTTTTTTTTTTTGCAATTCGTTCCAGTCATTGGCAGCAGAGTACTGGAACGAAAGATGGCCAAAGGAGGTTTTGGCTCTGGGAATGACCAGTGAGATATACCTGCTGGAGCGCTTGCTACTGGTGGGTGTTATCATGTCCAGTGAGCTGAGATAAGGCTGAGCTTTACCTAGCATAGACGAATATGTAGCGAGGGCCAGCCGACTAGAGCATACAGGTCGCAGTGGTGGGTGGTATAAGGGGCTTTGATGACAAAACAGATGGCACTGTGATAGACTGAATCCGGTTTGCTGAGTAGAGTATTGGAAGCTATTTTGTAAATGACATGGCCGAGGTTGAGGATCAGTAGGATAGTCAGTTTTATGAGGGTATGTTTGGCGGCGTGAGTGAAGGAGGCTTTGTTGCGAAATAGGAAGCCGATTCTAGATTTAATTTTGGAGATGTTTAATATGAGTCTGGAAGGAGAGTTTACAGTCTAGCCAGACACCTAGTAGTTGTCCAAGTATTCTAGGTCTGAACCGTCCAGAGTAGTGATGCTAGTCGGGCGAACGGTTGAAATATGCATTTGGTTTTACTCACGTTTAAGAGCAGTTGGAAGCCACAGGAGTGTTGTATGGCATTTAAGCTCATTTGGAGGCTAGTTAACACAGTGTCCAAAGAAGGGCCAGAGGTGTATACAGAATGGTGTCGTCTGCGTAGAGGTGGAATCACCCGCAGCAAGAGCGACATCGTTGATATACACAGAAAAGAGTCGGCCCGAGAATTGAACCCTATGGTTCCCCCATAGACTGCCAGTCCGGACAACAGGCCCTCCGATTTTACACTGAACTCTGTCTGAGAAGTAGTTGGTGAACCAGGCGAGGCAGTCATTTGAGAAACCAAGGCTTTTGAGTCTGCCAATAAGAATACAGTGATCGACAGAGTCAAAAGCCTTGGCCAGGTCGATGAAGACGGCTGCACAGTACCGTATTTTATCGATGGTTATATCGTTTAGTACCTTGAGCGTGGCTGAGGTGCACCCGTGACCAGCTCGGAAACCGGATTGCACAGTGGAGAATGTACGGTGGGATTAGAAATGGTCAGTGATCTGTTTATTAACTTGGCTTTCGAAGACTAGAATGGCAGGGCAGGATGGATATAGGTCTATAACAGTTTGGGTCTAGTGTCATCCCCTTTGAAGAGGGGGATGACCGCGGCAGCTTTCCAATCTTTAGGGATCTCGGACAATACGAAAGAGGTTGAACAGACTGATAAATAGCGGTTGCAACAATGGCGGCGGATTATTTTAGAAAGAGAGGGTCCAGATTGTCTAGCCCAGCTGAAGATTTTTGTGCATATGGAACAATTGCTATTTTTTAAATTCTTATTTCAGTTAATGAAACCAACACTTTAGATGTCGCATTTATATTTTCGTTCGGTTTAACTTTTGAGTTGAATAAAAGTTATGGATGATTTTGTGACGCTAAAATGGTACTTCTTGATTCAGGTCGCTAGGCCACGAAACCCCAAATGAAGCAAGCTATGCAGTTTTCCCAAATCGGTAAGATTTTATGGGCTTTCACACGTGTGTTGTTCTGAACAAGGTTTACCAAGCCCTGTCCTGGGGTCCTCCCTGGGTGCACGTTTTGTATTCAAATAACCAACTCATCAAGCTTTGATTATTTGAATCAGCTGTGTCCTTCTAGGGCAAAAACCAAAACGCGCAACCAGTGGGGGCCCCAGGACCGAGTTTGGGAAACCTTGCTCTACAAGACACTATGGCATTACACGCATGTGGTACAATTGTAACTGTCTTGTTGCATACTTTTCTAGAAGTCGGGTATTGTACATTTCACTGGGTGAAATACAATAAAGTCCATTTGCCTAATGAATCATATTGTTGTTCCCTGTCCCACAGCTAACAAGATCAGAGAAGCCCACAGAAAACTGATGATTCTAAATCACCCCGACAGACGGTTGAGGAACGAGTAAAACGCTTTCCAAACAATGATGTACTTTTATATAGTTATTCAGCTTGTACAATGTAATTTGGATCACAATTGCATATTTTTTTGCAGGTGGTGGATCACTAAATCAATAGTTCACTTTGTACTTGGTTGGGCCCAGGGGTTTTCTTATTCACCAAATAAATCATACATTAAAAGAGACTAGTTTTGCTCTGTACTTCACTCATTCTCAGGACAAAATGGTCAACCTGACAAGACAAATGGTTTTATTTAAGAACTACTGGCATACAAAACATATTGCACATCAACAACCCGAATGATCATTAAAAAAGACAGTTTACCGAACCAAAATCTGGAAATTGACCTCAGTCCAAATTGTCACCTGCATAAAACACGGTCGTTCCACCAGTTTAGTGTTAACAGCTTATTAAATAGTGTACATTTGTAAATAAAAATAATAAAGCTCCTTCGAGACAAGTTACTGCCACCATCATTCCAGCCTCTGGTGGGTGCATAAAAAAATGGGACAAGAACATTGACAGACCAATTCAGTGCAAAACAGGTTTTTTTCCTCTCCGACTGCATTTCCTAGTCTGAAGTGATTGTATATTAAAATGTAAAAAAATACAAATCAGCCAAAGCTCCTCAAACATTAGGATAACTAGATTCTTTCACCTTTGTCATCATTGACAAATTTACTACAGTCAGGCAACTATGTTAAATCTACTCAAGGCACAACATCTGATAATGTACTTGAAACATGCTTTTTCATGTCTCGGTTCAGTGCTAAATCTCCCCCTCTGTGTCCCATGGTTAGGGAATTGAAAAGTGCAGTAGAGAATCTGGAAGTCCATATGTCTATCTTTGGCAAGCTTGTACAATAACTATTGTACAAATGTAGTACAATTAATAGGTCCGTAGATTAGGAGACACTATTCAGGACAGGCTGCTAGACACTGTTCCCTTTGTAACAGACTTTGACAGCCCTTTGTGGAAGCTCTGCCTAGTTCGTCACCTCTTCCATTGCCTGTCTTTGCTGATGTGGAGAGGCTGTGCTCTGCAATACACTCAACATGCCCCTGCAGGACACAGACAAGTAGAAATAATTACAGAAGCTTGACTTAATGTACCAAAGGCATACAATGCTAGAAATGTAAACCAGCCTAGTGGCAATTTCACATACTGTATATTCCATGGACTATGCCCCTGAAGTACATCAAGCCAAGAGAAAGACATTTCCGTACACTACCATGGTCCTTTCTCCCCATCACTTGTTTCAGCCAGCTTGTATGTATCAAGCATCTCAGATTAGGCGTGCCGATTTGCATTTTACATCACATTGAATAAGATTGAAGACCTGATCCTAGATCAGCACTCTTATTCTGAGACGCTTGATACATACGGGCCCTGAAGTCAGATTTGTAGATTTTTTTTTCAAACATACCAGTTCATCTATCTGCTTTGTGATTCAGCCCGGGATCTGCAAAACAAAGAATGTTAGAACCACTTGCATTGGTAATGAAATAAACTAGATCATCATAGCTAATGATAGTGAAAGAGGGATGCCTAGTCAGTTGTACAGAAATGCATTCAAATGAAATGAGTCTTCCTCATTTAACCCAACCCCTCTGAATCAGAAAAATAGCTTACATTGTGATAACACTGAAAGAATGTGGTTAAAAATAACTAGAAAGCAGTCCAAGGAATGCAAGTGAGAAATACAGGCAAGCAGTATCAAATCCCAAAAAATAAACAGACCTTAATTGATAGTCAACAAGTAGCGGTCATGTTAGTGAATTTGAGTGGGACTTCTTGGTGGTATGTCTATTCAGCTTCAAATTGAGAAATTAGCTTCCCAGAGTAAATCAATGGTTACTGGTTGAAGCACAGACGTCACTGCTAGCCAGGGCAAGTGTTAATCACACTCAGTCATGCTGGTTTTGGTAAACAAACTACAGGCCCGTTCCCCACCTTTCCTCTGGTGGGCGAACACAGTGTCTACTGCTACGTTTATGCAGCTGTGGTTTAGCTTTTGAGTCATCTATGTGGGGGAAGAGTTTGTGCAGAGCCCTCGGAGTGAATTTCATGAGGATTGACTTGGGATTGGTGTCAATGTGTGTAATTCTATCCTTTTTAGTCACTGAATTGTCCACAGTCTTCTGTAACATGAAATAATTGTATTTATTAATGCTTATGGGAGTATGTTTGTTGTTGAATCCGATTGGCTCCCAGGGCTTGTGATTTTTACACAGACACTTCTATCCCGAGGGATTGAAGAAGTTTGTGGATGGTACTGATTGAGATGGTAAAAGTCACAACACAAATGTTGAAATACCGTTGATGACGGTCCTTAAATCAAGTCATCACTGCGAGGACATAGTGATGCAGGACTTACCAAGGCAATTCTCACCGAGGGAAGCTTTGTCCGATTCGCTTATGCCATCAATGGCTGTTGTGTCCTCGTCAGTCCGGCGGGAGAGGAGGTGGCGGTATGTGTTGAGGTTGGAGTCGACCGTCTGGCCTGTCTCGGTGTTGTCAAGCACACTGTTTGGGTTGCCATCACGATCCTTTAGAGCTGCAAAGTTAACAAATAGTTTAATATCTAGTTTTAGAGGAACAATTCATAGACCTATTCACATGATCATGATAAACATAGGGGATAATGCAAATCATGTTTAATGTCATCAGCATGTGCATGACCCATCAATTGTGTCTGCAGCCGTACCGGTGTTGGAGGCACCTCTCCCTGCTCCTCGGCCCCTGCCAATGCGTCCTCTCCCCCTCCCTTGACCAGCTCTCCTGCTGTCTCTCTGTGGCTGGATACCCCTCTCCGGTTCCTCTCTATTTTTAGGGTTGAACCTCTGCTGATAGGTGTTGAAAAATGTCTTGGGAGAATCTACAAAATGTCTGTTCGGTATCATTGTGAACATGACGCTCACCATAGCCAGAGGTGTAGTTGGGGCCTCTGCCAGTGTAGGAGCGGCTGGTATTCACAGAGGTAGCAGCCACACTCGTCCGTGGTGTAGCTCTTGTCCTTGTCTGCTGGGTGGCCAGATGAAGGCCTTTGGCCCATCCCAATCAGCTTCAGCTGCTCATCTATCTGCAGTCTCTCCATACGCAGTAGCTCTACCTCCTGCAGACAGCAACAGGCAAACTCATCCCACACAGACTATAAAAAGGGCCTACAGCCCTGACTGAGACCATTTAGGAGTTTGTTACTAGATTAATGCTTACGTTCAGGTAGGGGATGTGGTACTCCAGAAGCACCTGGGCATTCCCAATGTTCTCCTTAGTGCCGACAAAGGTAAACGGGACCATTCCCTGTGTCAGCACATCACAAATAAAATGATGTTATTATGGGTGAAGTGTTTCCGTGACAATACTGATCACTTGGTCTACTAAGTGAGCTGGAAAATAGGGTTTACTTCTTGACGTGGCTGTGTGTTGTCCTTGTCCCCCTCAATCCTTACTCTCACCACCCCAGACTTGTCAATGATCTCCTGAATGACTTTTCCGTTCTTGCCAATTACCTTGCCTGAAGAAAAAAACAAGAAGCCATAAGGCACTTGTGTGAAGAGGTGCACACCCACAAATGTCTTGCTTTATGGAAGTATCAACTCCTACTTGATACATACCGACCAAGTTCCTTGGGATCTGAACAGAATCTTCGAGAAACTCCAGATAATTCCTTGCCTTCTTAACAGCCTCCTCATTCTTAGAAGAAGAATATAATAGCTTTAAGAAACAAATGTCTTGGTGGTACATACACCGTCTATAGCTCACTCATAACAAAGTCTCATATCAAAAGCATCAGCACACCTTTCCATAAATTATGAAAGTCCCACTCCCTTCATCCAGCTCAATAGCAGTGATTCCAGGCACTTTTCTGGCTTGTTGAATGTTGCTGCCATGGCTTCCAATGGCAAGGCCCATGAGGTCCACCCTGACTGTAAACTCCTCTTGGAAAGCGGATGTCAGCTGCTTTGTACTCTAGAGAGAAGAGATCATGTGCATGATTGAGATTTGTCTATGAAAATCCTGTTTAAACTATTTCTGCAAGGATGCAGTTGTGATAATCATCCTTACCTCCAGTTGTTTAGTGGCCTCCTCATTTCAGGACAGGAGCATGAGCTTATGCATGTCACTGAGCAAAGACACTCGCTTAACTGTGGCTTCATTTATAGACTGCAGGGAAACAAGAATATAAACGTTAAAAAATCGTCTAGACATTCCTTGTTCTACACAAAACTGCTGGTACTGAAGGAGGAGTGGCAGACAGACTTATATGGACTTACTAGTACGACCAAGTTACTTGTTTCTGGACAGTAGCCAATCCGACAAGCTCCCACTGCCCTTTTGAAATCTTTATGCGCTTGTTCACTTTCGCACCTAAAGTAAAATAAACTATAATCAAATTCTGAACTCTAATGCATGTAAATAAAAACCAACAAATTACTAGACTATATCCCAATCAGAAACTACTTTTAAATAAAAGGTACATACGCTGCTTTCAGATCGTCAGGTACTGGGACTGTGCATTTGAAGAAAGGAGCTCTTTGACACCACCTTGTTGACATTCACAGGCCGGAGACGTTCAAAGGTGACTATTTCATTGTACGTGGCGTCACAGGCAGCATACTCGATCACATAGAACTACACAGTAAACACAACACAGGTTACATTTGTGCTGCATGAAACTGACAAACGTAATATCAGGATGAGGAAATCACAGGATAAACATTACAGAAACATCCTTTCGCAAATGACATTCTGGGACCAGTGAAATTGTAACCACAGATAACTACTCACATCTCCCTTCATCATGCGCACTTTGGCAAGCCACCAGCCACATGGCTCCTGCTTATTGGCCCGGGAAAAGATCTGGTAGAAAGAGAGAGGGAGAGAATTCTAAATGAGATATTGTGAGGAAAACGGGTCTGATAAATTTAAGAAGATAGAGAGCCAGTTCTCACCTCCACCTCTTCTCCCTCCCCGATGTCCTTTTTACCGTCGGCTGGAGGTGGCATCCGCACATCACTAAAGTGAACTTGTCTCTCAGGTTGCCAACTTTATTAAAAGACAATTTAGCCTTTTTTTATTTTAAATTTAACATGTAAATGGCATGCTATTAGAATCTATAACATTCCCTTTACATCAAACAGAGACTTGGTTGTAAAAAAGCTAAATTCTCCTTTAATAACAAACATTTAGATAAGTATCATAAAGTTATGCCCATCAACAAAATTTTACCACCATCATTCCAACATAGATGACTACAAAATACACTACAACCCCAGAAGAACCTATGAAAACTTACTTGTTCTCAAAGACAATAGTGAGTGAATCATCATGGACATCTTTGACAAATCCCTAGAGAAAGATTAGCCATGGGTTAAGTTCAGAAGTACTCCGCCACTCCACCCAGAAAATAAAAAGTTACTGGCATAGCTAGGGAATATCAACCGCTTTTGGTCCCAACCCATAGTTTAAGAAACCCTGGTATAGGCTGCTGTGGTATTCTAGCCCAGAGTTTCTAGATCTGAGTGGAACTCGGGTCTAGTCTTATAACATATATCCCTCCTTGCAATATATTTGCCTACCTGCGCCAGTATGGTGACACTTTTCCCACATCCAAGTAAGGCTTATCGATATGGCCATATCAATTTTTTTTTCAAATGTATAGGTGATTCACAATATACACTGCATGACCAAAGGTATGTGGACACCTGCTCGTCGAACATCTCATTCCAAAATCATGGGCATTAATATGGAGTTGGTCCCCCTTTGCTGCTATAACAGCCTCCACTCTTCTGGAAAGGCTTTCCACTAGATGTTGGAACATTGCTGTGGGGACTTGCTTCCATTCAGCCACTTAGGGCGATTAGGCCTGGCTTGCAGTCTGCGTTCCAATTAATTCCAAAGGTGTTTGATGCGGTTGAGTTCAGAGCTCTGTGCAGGGCAGTTCTTCCACACCAATCTCGACAAACCATTTCTGTATGGACCTCGTTTTGTGCACGGGGGTATTGTCATGCTGAAACAGGAAAGGGCCTTCCCCAAACTGTTGCCACAAATTTGTGGCTTAAATAGCTGAATCCAGGAATTTAAAGGGGTGTCCACATACTTTTGTGTATAGTGTACATTCTTGAATGAAAGAAAAACATTTCAGCTAGCTGGCTACCTACCTAACAATACGTTTCTCTATTCAGAGTTAACTGAGGAGCAAATTAAAACATTATTGAGCTGGCTATAATTGAAAAATTAATTGAACAAACTTTTAAAAGATGCACAATGCAGAAAATTTGCCTCTATTTCCTGGTTGCTAAAATTCTAATAGTTCACCCAATTTCAGTTTGTGACAAAACCAGCACATATAGTGTAGAGAATCATTGTACCATCTAAACCGCTGTGAAATATATTTCCCATAACAAAATATTGTATTTTCAGCTGGTGTACAAAACCAGAAGTAAACATACGAATGGAAAGTATAGAAACAGAGCACAAACTCAGCAAAAAAAAGAAACATCCTCTCACTGTCAACTGTTTATTTTCAGCAAACTTAACGTGTAAATAATTGTATGAACATAACAAGATTCAACAACTGAGACATAAACAAAAAAAGTTCCACAGACATGTGACTGAAATGGAATAATGTGTCCCTGAACAAAAGGGGGGTAAGCGTCAGTATCTGGTGTGGCCACCAGCTGCATTAAGTACTGCAGTGCATCTCCTCCTCATGGACCGCACCATATTTACCAGTTCTTGCTGTGAGATGTTGCCCCACTCTTCCACCAAGGCACCTGCAAGTTTCCAGACATTTCTGGGGGGAATGGCCCAAGCCCTCACCCTCCGATCCAACAGGTCCCAGATGTGCTCAATGTTATTGAGATCTGGGCTCTTCGCTGGCCATGGCAGAACACTGACATTCCTGTCTTGCAGGATATCACACACAGAATGAGCATTATGGCTGGTGGCATTGTCATGCTGGAGGGTCATGTCAGGATGGGCCTGCAGGAAGGGTACCACATGAGGGAGGAGGATGTCTTGCCTGCAATGACAACAAGCTCAGTCCAATGATGCTATGAAACACCGCCCTAGACCATGACGGACCCTCCACCTCCAAATCGATTCCGTTCCAGAGTACAGGCCTCGGTGTAACGCTCATTCCTTTGACGATAAACACGAATCCGACCATCACCCCTGGTAAGACAAAACCGCGACTCATCCTTGAAGAGCACTTTTTGCCAGTCCTGTCTGGTCCAGCGACGGTGGGTTTGTGCCCATGGGCAACGTTGTTGCCGGTGATGTCTGGTGATGACCTGCCTTACAATAGGCCTACAAGCCCTCAGTCCAGCCTCTCTCATCCTATTGCAGACAGTCTGAGCACTGATGGAGGGATTGTGCGTTCCTGGTGTAACTCGGGCAGTTGTTGCCATCCTGTACCTGTCCCGCAGGTAGGCTAGTTGAGAACAAGTTCTCATTTGCAACTGCGACATGTTGAAAACACAAGTCTCTAGCTTAGTGTATGTTGCTAGTTTATGAACTATAGTAGGGAACTGATGTGGAACTGATGGGGATGGCGTAGATGGATGGGCTATGTACAGGTGCAGTGATGTGTGAGCTGCTCTGACAGCTGGTGCTTAAAGTTAGTGAGGGAGATATGAGTCTCCAGCTTCAGTGATTTTTGCAGTTCTTTCCAGTCATTGGCAGCAGGGAACTGGAAGGAAAGGCAGCCAAAAGAGGAATTGGCTTTGGGGGTGACCAGTGAAATATACCTGCTGGAACGTGTGCTACGGATGGGTGCTGCTATGGTGACCAGTGAGCTGAGATAAGGTGGGGCTTTACCTAGCAAAGACTTAAAGATGACCTGGAGCCAGAGGGTTTGGCGACGAATATGAGGCGATGGCCATCCAACGAGAGCACACCGGTTTCAGTGGTGGGTAGTATATGGGGCTTTGGTGACAAAACGGATGGCACTGTGATAGACTGCATCCAATTTGCTGAGTAGAGTGCTGGAGGCTATTTTGTAAATGACATCGCCAAAGTCAAGGATCAGTAGGACAGTCAGTTTTACGAAGGTATGTTTGGCAGTATGAGTGAAGGATGCTTTGTTGCGAAATAAGAAGCTGATTCTAGATTTAATTTTGGATTGGAGATGCTTAATGTGAGTCTGTAAGAAGAGTCTACAGTCTAAACAGACACCTAGGTATTTGTAGTTGTCCACATATTCTAAGTCAGAACCGTCCAGAGTAGTGATGCTGGACAGGCGGGCAGGTGTGTGTAGCGATCGGTTGAAGAGCATGCATTTAGTTTTACTTGCAATTATGAACAGTTGGAGGCCATGGAAGGAGAGTTGTATGGCATTGAAGCTCATCTGGAGAATATGATAGTTATATCTCAAGATTAAGAAATACCAAACAAGATTGTAACTGTCCATAACATATGCCTAAATGTACCAGGTGTAGTTAGCCTAAATAGAAACATATGAGAATAATGTGACACACACACATATTATATATACAGTGGGGCAAAAAAGTATTTACTCAGCCACCAATTGTGCAAGTTCTCTTATTTAAAAAGATGAGGCCTGTAATTTTCATCATAGGTACACTTCAACTCTGACAGACAAAATGAGAAAAAAAATCCAGAAAATCACATTGTAGGATTTTAAATGAATTTATTTGCGAATTATGGTGGAAAATAAGTATTTGGTCACCTACAAACAAGCAAGATTTCTGGCTCTCACAGACGTGTAACTTCTTCTTTAAGAGGCTCCTCTGTCCTCCACTCGTTACCTGTATTAATGGCACCTGTTTGAACTTGTTATCAGTATAAAAGACATCTGTCCACAACCTCAAACAGTCACACTCCAAACTCCACTATGGCCAAGACCAAAGAGCTGTCAAAGGACACCAGAAACAAAATTGTAGACCTGTACCAGGCTGGGAAGACTGAATCTGCAATAGGTAAGAAGCTTGGTTTGAAGAAATCAACTGTGGGAGCAATTATTAGGAAATGGAAGACATACAAGACCACTGATAATCTCCCTCGATCTGGGGCCAGTCTCCAGATCTCAACCCCATAGAAACTCTTTAGAGGGAGTTGAAAGTCTGTGTTGCCCAGCAACAGCCCCAAAACATCACTGCTCTAGAGGAGATCTGCATGGAGGAATGGGCCAAAATACCAGCAACAGTGTGTGAAAACCTTGTGAAGACTTACAGAAAACTTTTGACCTCTGTCATTGCCAACAAAGGGTATATAACAAAGTATTGAGATAAACTTTTGTTATTGACCAAATATGTATTTTCCACCATAATTTGCAACTAAATTCATAAAAAAATCCTACAATGTGATTTTCTGGGGGAAAAAAATCTAATTTTGTCTGTCATAGTTGAAGTGTACCTATGATGAAAATGACAGGCCTCTCATGTTTTTAAGTGGGAGAACTTGCACAATTGGTGGCTGACAAAATACTTTTTTGCCCCACTGTATGATGCATTTTAGAAATTAGGAGGTTCATCATCAGCATTGCTATCAGAGGATCAAGATGATGACCACACTGAAATGGTCTTCTGACAGTTGTACTCAATCTATTGACAGGGACATAAGCAATTAAAAGCTTGTGATTCAAAAGGAATGTGTTTTTGTGTCACTCATCATGGTAACCCTATTCAGGTGTAAATGTTGTAATGAAGCTGGAACTGAATCAAACACACTGCAGAATGTTGTTCCTGGGCCATAATGAAGGACATTCTAGTACAGTTCAGACAACCTGATAGGGTTGTCTTTGAGATGATACCAGTATCAGGATACCACTATACTCAATCTTCCATGGTAAAAAAAGAAAAACTCAACTCTATTCTCCTTTAAAAACCTTCTGTATGTAAAATATTTTGTGATATAGCTTGGAAAAATAAACGAATGTGACTATAGGTGACAACAGAGTGAGGGCTGCTTCATGTTTTGGCTTCTTGTCACAATACTAGATAGTGGTATCATGACAACCTAGCCTAAAGATTCAGACCTTAAGGTCACTGTAATTACATTTTTCCAGTAAGGTCTGAACTGCAGGCTGCCGTGATCAGGATACCGCGGATATCATGCTAGGCTAGCTAATGCTAAAGCAACCTATTGGATTCGATGACACCTCCGGTAGCTACTCAACCCATCCCTAGGCGTCACATTTTCACGGAATGTTAACTGGAGGAAACAAATCAAAACACATTTTAATTTTAATTAATGTGTTGTCCCCCAGTGCATAAACAATGTTATTTCCATAATGTGTGTTTCCCAGTGTGGAGTTGATGGAATGTGATCTATCCCATGCAATGGTTTACATCTAATGATTTATATATACACTAGATGACGTAAAGGGGCTGCTGTTTTGAAACCACTGCACCTCCATCTTGGCACTCCCCCACCAATGAAAAACAATATTTTGGAAGCTATATAAATGCATTTCTTAAATGTCTAAATGTATTTTTGCTGCTTTTATTCTATTATTACAGACACATTTATGCATACTTTTACATTATATGATGTGAGCTAAACATATATTTGAAAACGATGTCCTTAAAACCTCTATGGGATGGGTCCCCCTCTTATACGGGCAGAAAGCTTAAATTCTTGTTAATCTAACTGCACTATCCAATTTACAGTAGCTATTACAGTGGAAAAAAATACAGTGCTCTTGTTTGAGGATAGAGCACAACAAAAAAAAGCAACTGGTTTGATACATTCACCTTCAGATGTGAATGTATCACCTTCAGAGGGGATCCCCCACACACTGTTTTTCAGTGGCAGGGACTGGCAGACTAGTCGGGATCGAGGGAAAGATGAATGGATCAAAGTACAGAAAGATCCGATGAAAACCTGCTCAAGAGCGCTCAGGACCTCAGACTGGGGCGAAGGTTCACCTTCCAACAGGACAATGACCCTAATCACACAGCCAAGACAAAGCAGGAGTGGCTTAGGGACAAGTCTTGAATATCCTTGAGTTGCCCAGCCAGAGTCTGGACTTGAACCTGATCAAATATCTCTGGAGACCTAAAAACTGTCCATCCAACCTGAAAGAGCTTGAGAGGATCTTCAGACAAGAATGGGAGAAACTCCTCAAATACAGGCGTGCCAAGCTTGTAGCATCATACCCAAGAAGACTTTAGGATGTAATTGCTGCCAAACGTGCTTCAACAAAGTACTGAGTAAAGGGTCTGAATACTTATGTAAACGTGATATTTCAGTATTTTTCTTTTTACATCTGCAAAAATGTCTAAAAACCTGGTTTTGCTTCGTCATTATGGGATAGTGTGTAGATTGATGAGTGAAAAAAATGTCTAATCCATTTTAGAATAAGGCTGTAACAAAATGTGGAAAAAGTCTGAATATTTTCCGAATGCACTGCGTATCATTGTTTCAATCTGATCCCATGCAATGTTTCTTACATCTCTTTTATGACATCTAGTGGCTGACATCAAAGCTTTTCAAATACCAGTCCTAATTGTACAGACTTTTTCAGAAAGCAATAATACAGGAGAATACATACTATATTTTTGAGAAAATCTGTTCAGGAGAAAATATTAATTGATTCCACCAAATGAGTACCTTTTGGGTAGTGTAACTTTGTCTACATTCTGTCATAAAGAGCATGTTCAACTTACTAAAAATATGTTTTCCCATCTCAAAAATGATTATAATAAGTTCCAAATAAAGCAGCAGGGTTGACGATTTCATCTTAAATCAGCCATAAATCCCCTTGTGACAGGGGGAATGGACGTTTGTTGTGTCCAACAGGGAGGGGCAATTGAATGCAAGTTTCACAAAACATTTACATTATTAAAACATTTCTAGCCTGTTGTCTATGGGTAACAGGGTTGACGTGTTTACTATGCTTTACTCACTCAGTTTTCCACTACAAAAAAAGTAGAACCAGCTCACCTGCTTTGATTTGACTAGAAGATGTTCAATGTTTCTTTAGAATAAAAAAAAGGAATAGTTTCACCATATTAACATGAGAGTTCAGTTCACGTAACAGGATTGACCTTAAAATGAGGGACATACATTTCATATGATTAGATGAATCCCTAATCACATGAAATAAATAACTAGGGCTTTACAGAACTTGAAAAAAATGTTGTGGTTAAGCAGGTTAAAGTCACAGAGGGGGCACAGAGGCACTTTAGCAAGTTTTTATTCATATAAAACTGTCCATGCGTTCTAAATAACAGGCTTTTAACATGCAATATTGGTGCACAATTTATATTTAAAGGGGCTGAACTTCCTGATTTAGCCTCGGTTTCATTTCTTCTCATTAGGAAATGTGACTGAGAACTAGATTTGGGTGTTTTGATGTGGGTGTCTCTTGTGTGTTGTATTCAAAGGTGGGAAGTGTTTGCATGCTTGCCAGGTCTAGGAAAGATGTCCCCGTTCATTAACCAAACAAAGTCCACCCACAAGGCCTAAAAACTAGACCTACGTTTTTTGCAGCAAGAGAGGAGTTGCTACATTTATCCAATAGGTGTCTCCATAATGATAATCTAAATACACCTGTTAATAAAATAAAAAAATTGTACTCTACATTTCTCCCTTTGTTATATTGTTTCATCAAACCAAATGATTTAATATGAACTATAGAAGTGATTGATAGTGAAATGGTTAAGACATGTTTTTTATTTTTAGAAAACATTATTGTGAAATGGTTAACACAGCTCGGAGGGAATATCCGTGATCGGTGGACCTTTTTTTTATTTATAAAGAATGCGTTGTTTGCGTCACCAAGCGGTGCCCATGAATGAATGAAATCCAATTGTTAGACGCTTACCACCCCCTCCAAATCAAAAGCAAACATGGATAACACATTGTTCTAAAATAATATTGTTTGCAACTGGAGAATAAGAATAAAAAGGCCAAATCGTTTGCTTTTTTGCGTCTTTCATTTAATTAGAAAATGAACACAAGAATTGTGACGGAGAATGATGTAGCTAGCTAATGCTAGTTAATTTGTTTGTTGTTCTCACATCACTTGTCATGACTGCCTGCTTCAGCACTCTCTCAACACCAATGACTGTACTCAACACACACACACACACACACACACACACACACACACACACACACACACACACACACACACACACACACACACACACACACACACACACACACACACACACACACACACACACACACACACACACACACACACACACACACACACACACACACACACACACACACACAGCCTGCCTCACTGCTTGATAGTCAGCAGTAGCAGGTCACAGTGATTTATTTTTTTATTTTTTATTAAGCGAAATGCAATGGCGGCTGCAGTGCAATCTAGAAGTAGCCAAAAAACCCGCGACTAACACATTTTTAGCAGCAACATCGCTTTCAAAGTCGCCCAATTTGAAAGAAAATCGCAGACATGACAACCCTGAGCGTTTGTACGTTCACTCTGCCAAAGCAGTACACAGTTACAGTTACCTACCCTTCTAGATAACTTTTAACAGTCTAAACAGGTCTTGTGTCTGGAAGTAGCTTAGACTCGCTAGCAACCTTATTTCGCTAATTAGCTTCAGCCGGCTGGTGTGCAACCGTAACAGTTGGTTTGACTTTGGATAGCCTATCTGTGGGGCTAGTTAGGGACCGTCAATAAATCATGTTGCACATATTTTAGTCGTCTCAAATGCTTTCAATATTTGTATATTCATTTCTACATTGTATTGTTGGTTTGAGGTTTTTAAGTGATTGCAATTTGGAGCTATTGAATTTTATGTACATTGTGTAATTTACTGGTGGTCACTAACTACCCCCATAGGGAAATCGTATGTCAAACCAAATTGACCATGTGCATTAAGATCGGCTGCTGGCTGTTCTCCGAATTGATGATTACTTGGGTGCTGCTGGTTGTGGGAAAGATGGTAATGAACCCAGCCCAAGGAAAACTGTTACAGTACCCTTCATTCCATTACATACAGTACCATCTTTCCCTAATTATCTTTCAAATGTCAGTTTTGAACGAGACTGGCTTTATAACCAAAATGATCATATTTACACTTTGTAGTACATTTTTAAACTAGAATAAATGTTTTTAATAACATTACCTCATAGGCCATTTTATACCAGAGAAGTTGTATATTGCCTTCAGTTGCTCTTTAAAATATCAAAAGCCACTCTTTTCATGGAATGAGCCTGAAACACAAAGACTTGATTTGATATTTGCTGTTTAAGTAATTTGGGCAGAATTTGTAAACAATAAATTCACACTAAATGAATATTTCTCAAAGATATCCTATTTGTGAAAACAAACTAATTTCCTCTCACTGTTTCCACAAGAAAATGTAGTGAAAAAAACATCACAGTATAAAGACCTGCAATTGTTTTCAACAAAATAGCTATTAAAGACATCAGTTATGACTGTTGTCATATTTGAGTATTTACAGTATGTTGGTGTACACATGTCCCTGTAAGAAAAAAAATCAAATCAATAAATCAAATGCTTGTAAAAAATATTTCACTGGGCTCAAGAGCAATTACCATATAAGCATTTAGGGCCCAGCTGATAGTCTGTCCTCACTTTCAGATTTAAACCAGTTTACGAATTCCATTATGCTAAGCCCCAACACTAGTGGAAATGATGAATGATTATGAAATACATAATCTCCCGTGGTACCATCATTGCAATATGACAGCCAAATTTCATTCATCCTATCCAATTTTTTCCTTATTTAAGAAAGAAAATTACTGGCCCAGTAATCAGATATACAGCAGGGCTGTCTCCAGAGTTAAGCCAACTTCCATTAGGCTTCAACCTCTCTCACATTTGAGTAAAATACATGCACATAGAGATACACGTGTTCACCATGTCTGACCCTTCACAGTTTTCACATCCCTTATGCTTTGATTCACTCTTATTTGGTCTTAATATTTTGTAAAATATCCCCTTTACAGTAATGGTTGTTTGAAACAGTGCTGTCTTTTAAGTGGTTTACAAAGCTGCATGCTACTTTGCTTGAAACCACACTGTAAAATCCTAGCTTGCTAAAGAAAAACCATAGCGGGATTCAAATCTATTACTGTTTGTCCTCAATGCATGCCCAATGTTCCTCCAATCTGTGATGCATTATGAGTATAATTGAAAATTAGTAGTACATCTTTTTTGGGGGGAGGGTAATTTATCATGGTTCATTGTTCCACGCTGACACTTTAGCCCTGTCTCTAACAAGGAGTTGGTAGATCGAGGGTTAAGCCATCAGCCATGGAGAGAAATTCTGCTGTAGTGATGCATTTTTGCTGCTTTGTTGCTAATTGTGGCCTCCTTTCTATTGAATTTCAGCCGAGTAAAAGAGCTTGTTGGCATGATGCTGGAGAACTGCCTGGGCCGCTCTCGCCATTATCAAAGATACTCTTGATCTTTTCAAAAGCAGGAAATAGATTTTTCTCCCTGTTCAACAGCAAAAAAGTAATTTGCAATGCATCCATTAGTTCTTCATTAAAGCAAGATTATACTGGACTGCAAATCACATCTGCCTTTTGATGATTAAAGGGTGGCATTTTTGGGGCCAAAACTAATTACTAGTCTAAATGAATGAAAATGAAGAAAAAAAACAGGCATGTTTTTACATTAGATAGTGTGGCCTGTAATTAGATTCAGGCTAATTCCACTATTTCTGCTCCTGTAATGAGATGAGAATGTCCACAACTTTGTTCTCTTCTTTTGTAGGCCATCTAACAGCTCCAAATGTACAATTTTGATAACACTGACTGACAAGAGTTTACATAAATCGATTTGTCGTGTTACCTGAAACAAGTCCCAAATCTGTGAGGGACCAAATTCTTCTTCAAGGCGAGGGGTGTTAAGTGGTTTGATGGGTGAAATGGGTGAAAAGGGAACCCAAGACAGAGTGGTTACAGCTGCTGGGTTTTTGTTGTTATTTTATAAAAACCTACCGATTAATTATTGAGAGAAGAGATTGTAGTGGCAGCACTGGTTTGTAGTCAGCTGACTTTGGAGCTGCGTTATCAGTTTGTTTTCCACTACTTCCACTCTGTCTCTCCTATTAAAAATGACACTTTTATCAAATAAAGGCTGTACCAAAGACAGTACTGTGGCTGTACTATAATGAAGGTGCTATACCTTTACTGTATGTCTAAGTCAGACCTTCTCTCACTGTGGTCTTACATGTTGCACCTTGGCCTGCTCTTCTAAATGAAGAATATGCCACTGGGGGAAAGGATGGTCAGATTAATGTAAGACCCCAAAGCAACCCAGAGACACAAACCGGATGTATTATGTTCAAGAGAAGCACATATCCCCTGCCTGTAATGCAACATAAATAAATGAGGCTTGTAAGCACAACATGCTTATATGTCAGATATGCCTGATTTGTAGTGAGACTGAAAGTTCAATGTATACATCAACTTCACATGTATACATTTGTAAAGTTTCACATCTTGCAATCAGAAATTAGTCAATATTGATCTCAGCTTTAACTTTTACTTATAGTGTACTATAAACCTAGTATTGCACATTTAGTAAGTTCTCAACTGATTACTCCTCAGAAAAATGCTCGCTCTCCCAAATTTCTACATGCAATGCGTTTTCACTAGACCAGACCTCCTTTCCTTGCAAAAAAATATATGCAGTAGCACTAATTTTTAAGCACAGGAATCGTTCTATTTCTGCTGAAGTGAGATTTTTCTACACAGTCCGTAGCCGTTCCAGAAATTCAAACCTCATAACATTTCAGCCAAAGCTTATACTAAGCTTGTTAGTATTTCTGATGCAGTGGGTGATATGGCTGCTGCATTACCATAAATCAGCAGAATTAACTATGATCTTCAACAACATGTTTAAAACTGGCCACCAGAAGTTTGCAATATGTTGCACAGAATATTATGATAACATGCCATAATAAATGTTTAGAATCTACTTAGGACCGGGGTTCAAAATACATTCTATATTAATGCTTTTTCTTCAATTTAACAAAAGTGTTTCACAATCACAAGTGAAACATTGACACAAAATGGTTTGGATCAAAAATCTCCCCATAAATGTTCTAATAATATTTTCTTCACATAGTGAATGGTGAAATTAATGAATCAACTGTAACAACTGAGCAAGTTCCTCTTTTATACCTTTATGTTAGCATTTTACATTAGAGGTATCATTTGAGCAGTGTTAACTACTACTACTACTGTATGGCTGCATACCGGGAAAGTATTCAAGTTTAGAAATATATTTAAGTTACAGTACATCTCCCAAGGCAACTTTGGACAGGAGGAAATTAATACCTTATACTATCATAAAAGACCAAGCTATTCTTTGAAAGGGTTACCAGCTTTTTAGGATTACTTTGATGACACATAAGTATCATATTGGGATTAGCATTCCATTTGCTGGGACAAACATCTCTTTGAACTTAGAATCTATACTGGAGGTGCCCAGACAGAAAAAAACATACTTAACACAACAATGGTATCTTAAGTACTGTATCAAGGATCAGACAGTCAAACACATTACTAATCAATGCATGTGAGCATCTTTATGGGTTAGGTACAGTATGCATCATGGTTTACTAACTAGAATAATGACTGGTGTGAATACGAGATCACGTCATATGATCTTCTGTAACATCTGTAACTTCACCAGTGTAGCGAAAACCCAGAAGTGGTTGGATGGTAGAGTTATGGTTGCACTTTGCTTTATAATGAATATAGAGCAACATTTTCAGTGCAAGCTGAAGCCGGGGCGGCAGGGTAGCCTAGTAGTAGGAACAACAGTAATATTACCCTGGCGTTGTGAAGCATCAATTGTGTTTATAGTACATAAATCAAAACAACTTAGTACAGTTATCATTTATCCAACCACTGAAATGTGTTCAAATGAAATATATGTAACATGACTTATTGCTTGGGTC